>NW_027256886.1:9015332-9262267 GCF_029215685.1 Pituophis catenifer annectens | reverse complement strand
TAGAGCCCTTTGTTCTATGTTGAGGTAGTATTATCCTCAACAGGCTCCTTAATTACAACTAGCTGCTCCTTCTGTCTAACCTGCTGTTCTGCAAGCCATCTGTCACTTTGATTAATGTTCGAAAAAGTATTCTCTAAATTCAGTTCTAATGATCTAAGTTCAACCTTTTTATATAAAGATGCATCAGAATACAGTCTGGGTATTTTTGACAAGCAACCATGATTAATGTTACTAAGGATCTGTATCTGTAGAGCAACGTTTGGCATATCTATGGTAGCTGTGGGTCAGTCTTAACATCTGAAAATACCAGAGGACCAAATGATGATGCCAGAAGGTAAAGATTTGGGTTTTTTTTTTAAAAAAAATTGCTTTTATTATGTCAGTTTCTCAAAAACAAAATCTAAGTAGACAAAGCAGAATATCTTGGTGCTAGTTCTCATTTAAGAGATTGTGCACTGGCAAAAATAAGAGTGGACTGCTTTGGGCAAGCCAAGGTACAGCAGTGGCCAAAATTGTGGAAACCTTTTGGGAAAAGTGTATTTTTGATGGCTAATAACACCACTTTTTTTTTTTTTTAGTTTCAAGATAATCCTATTCCACTGCTGGAATGGCCTGGGAATAGCCCAGACCTTCTTAACCCAATTTAAAATCTATGGAGCTGACTAAAGAAACTTGTTAGTCAGAAGCAACCCAGCAATAAAACCCAGTTAATAGAAGCAATCCTTCAATCTTAGGCCCGGAGTATTTGGCGGACCATCTGCGGCCAGCGACGGCTCCCCATCGCCCGGTGCGTTCCCACAGGGAGGGCCTCCTTGGGGTGCCGTCGGCCAGACAATGTTGGTTGGTGACCTCTAGGGATCGGGCCTTCTCTGTGGGCGCACCTACCCTGTGGAATCAGCTCCCCCTGGGGCTCCAGGTGGCCCCTGACCTTCGCTCTTTCCGCTGTGGCCTTAAAACATGGCTATTTCGCCTGGCCGGCTTGGACTGAAGGAGTTTTAGAGGGGATTTTAATGGTTTTATAGTTTTATAGTTTTATTGGGTATTTTTAAAAGGAAGGATTAGACTGTATGTGTTTTATTGTTGTGAGCCGCCCTGAGTCCTTTTGGAGATAGGGCGGCATATAAATCCAAATAATAAATAAAATCTTGGCTTCACATTATAACAGCTGCAGAACTAAAAGACTTGGTTCACTCCATGGAAAGATGTTGTAAGACTATAATTCATGCTAAAGGTTACCCAACTAAGTATTAACTGACATGGTGATCATTTTTGTATATCTCGTTTTTTCTAGTGTTTCACTTTTTTTCTTTATACTATAACTGCTATTCTAATAGCAAATCCTTCATAAATGTTATTGCATTACATTCTTGATTAAATTATCTTTCCATTGATATATAATTTTATGGTACTACCAAAAAAAAAAGTGGTGTTATTAGCTAGTTTTAGAAAATACATTTTCCCCAAAAGGTTCCCACAATTTTGGCCACTACTGTATAATTGTACTGTGCATATGTGATGAAGTCTTGTCCAGTAATCTGACAATGTTGATCAGATGTTCTCCTGATTGATGATATAATGCAATTATGATCCCCTAATGTCAGGTCAAATCTGACTGCAGGTAGTCCTCACCTTATGACCACAACTGCCATGAATACATGCCGGTTCTCAACCGCCTGGATTTTGATCATGTGACTGTGCAGATGCTGTGACAGTTGTAAATGCGAGGACACAAGTTGCAGGTTATTAGCTAGTTTTAGAAAATACACTTTTCCCAAAAGGTTTCCACAATTTTGGCCACTACTCAAATAGTTGAAACTTGCCATTCCTTTATTCTCTGAGAAACATTAAATAAGTATTCCTTCTCTTTCTGCTCTTCATCTCCTTTGCAGCTGTCTTAGAATGAGAAACACAAGTCAAAGTTGAATTTACATCAGTTCTCAGCAACGGATGAGTAGGAAAAAGACAATTCATATAGTTCACACCTCTCTGCTTCCTACCCAATGCTATCTTATAATTGGCCTTCTTTCATTTCTTTGTTTTTTTCCTATCCCTTGACTTTAAAAATGCCCTAAGAGGACAATAGATGGACAGCTTACTTACTTATTTATAGTTGCGTGCACCATATATCAAATGAAAATACCCATTTTGAGAGTTTAGCATCACTGTAATTGTCTCCATGAAAATATAGAGACTTCCATAGTAAATTAAGCTTGTGACAGATTGAAAGTTAATAGCTTTACAATGCCATGGGCTTTGTAAAGAAATTATGGTTAACTTCATTATATGCAATAAGAGAGATCAAAAGCAACTGTGAATCAGTGGTGAAATCTAATTTTTTAAACTACGGGTTCTGTGGGCGTGGCTTGGTGGGCATGGTGTGGCTTTGTGGGCATGGCAGGGGACGGATACTGAAAAATCCCCATTCCCTCCCCACTCCTGGGGGAAGGATACTGCAAAATCTCCATTCCCACCCCACTCTGGGACCAGCCAGAGGTGGTATTTGCCGGTTCTCCAAACTACTCAAAATTTCCGCTACCGGTTCTCCAGAACCTGTCAGAACCTTCTGGAATTCACCCCTGCTGTGAATAATAATCAGGTATTAATTGTAATAAGTTAGTCTATCAAATCTGGACTGCCAATCTCTAAATCACCACTAGAGGGCAACAAGGAATTCAAGCTTTCTGTTTCCCTTTGCTGCCAACTGTTGGTTTGTCTTTTTTCTTCTTCTTTTTTCAATAATTTCCAGATCTGGAACTCCTGCAGTAGGCTTTATAATGCAAATCCTGCAATCTATTGCTATTGGTGCCACATTTTAATAGCTCTAACATGCTTTAACATGCCCATTCATTTTTGCAGTCCTTATTTGGAAAAAAAATGAGGTGCAAAGTAAATTTGAAGAAGAGCAGATTTCAACGTTTTAACTTCCATCCCCACAACCTACACTTCTCCTGAGTTGAGGACATAATTTATGTGCCAATGCATAAGGACACAATAATACAATAGCTTTCTCATAGCCTTAACACTATAGCAGCAATCACTTAGAATTGCCAGAGTTAAAATGGATGTAAGAAGTAAAAAAGAAGAAATATATTGTTTAATGTAAAATAGATCAGCAGAGGCAATATGAAAGATAGAATGGTTTATATTTTGTTGTTTGGGGATTTATGGATTGGAGAGAATCATCTGCTGATGGCAAAGAAGTGTGTGTTAAAGATTGAAAAAACAAAGGAATTAATTGAAATTAAGAAATAAAATTGAAATGTTAGTAAATGATGTAAGTAAGGATGAAATGAAGTATATGTAAGAAACAAAAAAAGAAGAAGAAGAAGAAGGAGAAGGAGAAGGAGAAGGAGAAGGAGAAGGAGAAGAAGAAGAAGAAGAAGAAGAAGAAGAAGAAGAAGAAGAAGAAGAAGAAGAAGAAGAAGAAGAAGAAGAAGAAGAAGAAGTAGTAGTTGAATCAGAGGAGGAAAGACTTGGAAAATGGGACTAGCATTAGCCAGTGATGGCTAACCTTTTCTGGACCAAGTGCCCAAATCGCGTGGGCACGGGTGCAAATCTGCACATGTGTGCCCGAACCCCCAAAATGAATGAGTGTGTGGCCCGCTGCATGTGCCCTGCCCCCCACATGCACGTGAGGCCCACCCACATGCGCCCCGCCCCGGTGCATGTGCACATGGCCTCCCACCCCCCCCCCCCACCCCCAATGTATGCATGACAGAGACCCAAAGATCAGCTGGCTGGTGGGAGGCATGCACGCATGTGTGGCGGAGCTGAACTGGGGCGACAGCTTGCGTGCCCACAGAGAGGGTGCTGTGTGCCACCACGCGTGCCATAGGTTCGCCATCATGGATCTAGGCTGTAGCAATTAGCAGGAGTCCAATCAAAAGTTAAAAGTTTTGCATAATAACCATAATTGCATAAAAGCATAATAACCAACAACACAGAAACAAGCTGAACACTATTGAATATACGTTGTTCTGGCAAATATTCCATTAAGGGTCTACTACTCATAAGCAAGGTCTTAGTCACAACTAGGCAGCTAAGAATTAAAAATAAAGCGAAATCTAAAAACGTACGTGTAAAAAAAACATGACTAGAAAAGCGCACAACATACTTAACAAGGTTAGAGAAAGAGCTGGTGTTTGCATTTATACAATATGTTAAGCTTCGTGGATTATTTTTGGTGGCTCGGTATGTACTGTATTATGAACCACAAAAAAAGGTTAACCACATTCAATGTGATGAATATGCCTTCCAATTCTAATGGAAGCATGAACTTTCATAATTACTTTGCCCAAAGCTTGCCCCGGGATATGTAGTATGTGCCTGACTACAAAAGGTATTTGAGATTTTGCATTCCTATGTAAACTCAGAGGTTAGACCAAGATGCAGGCAGGTCATATACTTCAACATGTAAGATCTAGCTAGCTGTTGTATCTACTCCTCCTGTCCTCCATACCCTTGTTTGAAATAGCTGTTCTCTCTTGTCAATCTGAGTTTCCCCTCTGCATATCTGAAGGAGGTGTGCTCAGTGCCCCAATTTCAAACTAGTTACTTAACTGTTCCAAGCTTGAGAGGAAACCCATTCGATCCTCTGCTTTATCTCAAACCTGGAATAGAAGTTGCCATTTTGACCCAAACTCAAGATTAAAAACAAATGACTTTTTTCTACATTGTCTTGTGCCATCTCATGATGTACTTAGCATTTGTTTTTCAGTTTGTCAGTCGGCCAACTAGAGAAGAATTTGAGACTACCGTCCATTTGTCTCCAAATGTAGCCAGGAGACACAAGTTCATTTCTATAGCCATTAAGATAAAGGTAAAGGTTCCCCTTGCACATATGTGCTAGTCGTTCCTGACTCTATGGGGCAGTGCTCATCTCATTTTCAAAGCTGAAGAGCCAGCGCTGTCCGAAGACCTCTCCGTGGTCATGTGGCCGGCATGGCTAAACACCAAAGGCGCACGGAATGCTGTTACCTTCCCACCAAAGGTGGTCCCTATTTTTCTACTTGCATTTTTTACGTGCTTTCAAACTGCTAGGTTGGCAGAAGCTGGGACAAGTAACGGGAGCTCACCCTGTTACGCAGCACTAGGGATTCGAACCACTGAACTGCCGACCTTTCGATCGACAAGCTCAATGTCTTACACACTGGGCCACAACGTACCTCCCTCTATAGCATTAGGTGGAACCAAATGAGTGAATTGTGGGTATAATGAGGAAAAGTGTAACTCAAATGAGTGAATTGTGGGTATAATGAGGAAAAGTGTAACTCACTTTTCCTCATTATTCCCACAATTCACTTATTTGGTTCCACCTAATGGCTATAGAGGGAGGGACACAGTGTCTAAGAACTGGAAGACTAGGAAGCACACCTTGGACACAGGAGAGCAAGCTTAAACGGCATTGTTTTAAAATGTTTTAAAGGCATACCAACTCAGGAGATTAGTTTCTAGATTTTCCTTAGCCATGACGTCAGATGGATGCCCAAAAGATGCTTTTTCAAAAGGCAACTGGACTTTGTTTTTCCCTGAAGACGTTTCACTTCTCATCCAAGAAGCTTCATGAGAACTATTCTATTCTATTCTATTCTATTCTATTCTATTCTATTCTATTCTATTCTACTCTACTCTACTCTACTCTACTCTACTCTACTCTACTCTACTCCATCCCATCCCATCCCATCCCATCCCATCCCATCCCATCCCTACACCGCCAACAATGGTTACCAATCATAAACAGACAGCATTCTAAGTTCAGAACTGATGAAACGTCTTCAATGAGAAGCCAAACGTCTTCAAGGCAAAACAAAGAGAGTCCACTTGCCTTTTGAAAAAGCACTTTGGGGCAACCGTGACCTGGATGCCTGAGAGTCTCCATAAAACAAGTCAATTGGGTAACTTTGGGCTTCTGACACACAGCCTTAGTAAGAAGGCTATGACAAACCACTGCTAAAAAGGTTCCCAAGAAAATTGCATGGACTTGTTCATCTGATTACTAGGAGTCAAGATGAACCCAAAGGCAACATATAAATAGATAGTGCAAGCAGGTAGGCAGAGAGGCAAGCAGTGAAGGCATAAGGCAAAATCTGCTGCCAGTGTGGTAGGTAAATTTATTTCTGGTTTCTTTTAAATTTCTTTGCTTTATAGAGGTTGACTTTGTGAATTGCAATCCACAAGTAAATCCTTGATCTAATAGACAAACATTTACATTCACGCCAAGGAATTATGGACAAACTGCATTCCAAATCTACTAAACTGACATCCATTCAATTGATGGTTTGTCGTGACCATAATGCGGCGACGAACGCCGCTTTCTTTTTCAGACAGACTCCCAATGGCAGAAGGTTGATTTTGGAGTTGGCTGATAGCTACTTTCTCTGCAGATAATTTGCTTAGCTGTATAACTGAATTAAGAACAAATCACAAGCCAGCAGTTAGACGAGTCGAGTCTTGCTCTTGTTACATTGTTCTACAGGCTGTGTTGAAATGAATCTACTGCTGTCGCTCCTTTGCTAAAGTCAGTTCTTGATACTGGCACGAGTGTGTGCTTAATAGTTGCTTCCATTGTTTACTAGAAGGTATTTTTCTGAAGTTTTGAAAATGTCTAATCTCCTCCACCTTTTGTTCTATTGATGAACTAAGTGGGACTAAGGGTGGCATTGAAATCCTAGTTATTCCTGTAATAGAACATGTAAAACACGTGCAGTTTTGTTTCAACAAAATCTCAAAAAGATCCTGACAAAACATTCCAAGTGAGGTTGTTTTCTCTGAGCTCATAACTAAATGTTGTTTTTTGTTTCTTGGTTCTTCACTTCCTTAATATAGGATCATTGGAAGGCCTTTCTACTCCAGGGCTATAATCATATTAACAGCTCGAAAACCTAGCCTTTAATCTCAAGAAGGGTTTAATCTGGGTATAATTGGGAACAATCCAGCGCAAAGAAATTCAGGAATCATACAAAGCAGGGACAAGCTCACTGCAATTTTAAGTTTCCTTTTGGGAATTTGGAACACTGTCAGTTTATTCTTATTAAACAATGTTGGCATTGGAATAGAATAGAACAGAACAGAACAGAACAGAACGGAACGGGACGGGATGGAACGGGACAGGTTGGGATGGGATGGGATGGGTTAGGTTGGGATGGGTTGGGTTGGGTTGGGTTGGGATGAGATGGGATGGGATGGGATGGGATGGGATGGAATGGAATGGAGTGGAGTGGAGTGGAGTGGGGTGAGGTGGGATGGGATGGGATGGGATGGGACGGAACGGGACAGGTTGGGATGGGATGGGATGGGATAGGTTGGGATGGGTTGGGTTGGGTTGGGTTGGGTTGGGTTGGGTTGGGTTGGGTTGGGATGAGATGGGATGGGGTGGAATGGAATGGAGTGGAGTGGAGTGGGGTGAGGTGGGATGGGATGGGATGGGACGGGACGGGACGGGACGGGACGGGACGAGACGGGACAAAATGGAATGAGACAGAACGGGACAGAACAGAACAGAACAGAACAGCTATTTAGCCAAACGTGGTTACATACACAAGGAATAAGTACAGAAGTAGTTGGTCTACTTACAAAACAACAGAGAAAATATTAGTATAAGAAAACCACTTTATAAGTAAACAAAAATCAATAAAGACCTCTAGTAGTCCTTTTCAATAACTTAGGCCTTTGTATGTATATAATAATATGCCCCCTACCCCAAACCTAGCTATGATGCTTGGTCCCTGAACTGTTGACAGTTCCCAGTGAGACCCTGGGTGGGAAGTGTGTCAGGCTGACATAAACAACATTGCAACACGACAACACAAGCCTTGCCTTCCCCCCCTTTTTTTTAGCTGCTTCCCAACATTTCCCGCATGGCCCAAAGAGGCAAAGTTGTGGCACACTGCCGATGCCGCTGTGTATACCTGTCATAGAGTGACGGTTCCTGTCACTTTGATAGTCTTTTTCCGGCTACCGTTCAGAAAATGTCATGCTTGGTGAGAACCAAGCGGGGGGGGGAGAAGCAAGTGGCCTTTAATGCGACCCTAACTGCTTTCTAACTTTACAAAATGTACTTGGAATGGCCCTCAAATGAGGATGAATATCGTTCCGACTCCACTGATAGGAAAATATCATTTGTCTGTGCCTCAGGTTATTGAACGGTATATCCCCAAACGGATGGAAATTAATGCTGAAAATCACTGAAGGTAATGACCAGTAACAAAACAGCTGTAATAAGCCATTATTGGACAGAATGGATGCTCCATGCAAACAGAAACTCTGTAAATACCGTATGTCATTGTCACAGGAAGGGACTTTGTTCAAAAGAAGGGCAATCATGATTAAGCAAGGATCAGGTAAGGGCTGAGGCAATTTGCATACTCTCCAGAAAGAGTGATGCATTGATTTTTTTTTTTATCCCCGTGTTCCTTTAATGGATAAATGCGATCAAGCAAGGAACAGTTATTAGAAAGCATGCTAGTAAACGCATTCTCATTTGCCTGCTTGACTCCTTACCCTGATGCAGACAAGTGATTCATCAAATTAGTGCTTCCATCATTAAATGAGACAACGGGCTCAAGATGCTTCTTGCTTGAGGCAAGAAGAAAAAGATAACTCCCTCATTCATTCTAACTGGAGAAGCAGTTGTGGGTTTTTTTGGGGTTGTTGTTGTTTTGTTTTAATTCTGGGCATGGCATGGCATGGCATTGTGAACTGAACTGGTTTGGTTTGGTTCTGCAACCCAACAAGACAGACACAGACTTCAGAGGATAATTAGAACTGCAGAAAAAACAATTACTACCAACCTGCCTTCCATGGAGGACCTGTATACCAGGGGTGGGTTCTTTTACTACTGGTTCTGTGGGTGTGGCTTATTTTGTGGGTGTGGCTTGGAGGTCATGTGACTAGGTGGGCGTGGCTAGCTGGTCAGAGTCATTTCTGGAAGGTCCTCGCACTTACAACCAGTCCTCACACTTACGACCCGACTCATTTGTTTGCTTTTAACACTGATCAGCTGTAGGGCGGCCCTTTGAAGCCCCGCGGCAAGAGTTTAAACAGTTTTTTCCCCTCTAGTCATCAGCTGGGACTCCGGAGGCAGCAATAGATTGGGGGTGGGACCAAATAAAAGGTAAGAATAACGTGGGGGGGTGGGAGAACTGGTTCGGTGACGTCATATCGTCACCGATACCGGCTCGGCCGAACCGGACCGAACCGGGAGGAACCCACCACTGCTGTATACTGCAAGAGTCAAAAAGAGGGCTGTGAAAATATTTACAGACCCTTCGCATCCTGGACATAAACTGTTTCAACTCCTATCCTCAAAATGATAGGAGCCCTCGTCCGAGCCTTCCCCAGACTCCAGGACTGGCCCATGTTCCTTCCCAACCACCTTACTGTCCGACTCTGCTGCCAGCTCTGAAGGCCGCTGGCTGACCACAACATCTCCATTCATCTTGGATTCTTAAATTACTTTCCGATACGAAGACATTCTTTCCTGTTTTTATGTGAAATAAATTAGTCTAAGTCACCCCTTCCTCCCAGGAGGAAGAAGAGGATGGAGAGGGATAAGGAGGAGAAGAGAAAAAGCAGAAATGACAACAGGGGAATAGGGATGGTGTCTTTTAGTCTGGAAAAAGTACTGCCATATTCTTTTTAATTGAAATGTATTTGAATATTAGTATTTGAACTAATATAAACATATTGAATACAATTCTGATTGAAATGCGTTTGAATATATTCGTTCTGATTTTTGGGGTAGCATGACTCTGCCTCTATAGTTTACTAGAAGGAAGTGATATTGTCTATGCATTATTCAGCCGTGTCCTCTTCACAAAAGACACTATTTTAAGGGCTGAAAAGTGATGCCAGCGTGGTCCTTTTCTTCATTGTTTTAGAGCTCTAATACTAGACTCTCTAGACAGGTATCATTAATTAAGCTACTCTTCAAACCCTATAAGGCAGTTCTGGCTAAGTCACAGTTCCCCTTAATGAGTTATTGTGATTAAATGGTCTACGGATAAGATCGATAGCAGACCAAATTTCTTTCACTTTTAGTTATCTTTGCTATTTTTCTTCTCCAGCTTTCAGAAAACAATTTACATATGTTGTTCATTTTTGCTCTTCGGCTAAAGGGCAAGAAGACAAGTTATTTTATTCACGTGTTTATCTTATCAAAGTTTGAGAGAAAAGATAACTTTTGCTTCTTATTTTTTATTTATTTATTTATATTTAAATTTATATACCGCCCTTCTCCCGAAGGACTCAGGGCGGTGAACAGCCAAAGGTAAAAAACATAGAATACAACAATTTAAAAGCAGTTTAAAATATATTAAACAATTTGGCCCCACAATTAAAATACCCCATTTAAAATTAAAATTAAAATTAAACAATTGGAGAAGTTAGGCCAGCCTGGCTTGTTGAAATAAAAAAGTCTTGAGGGCCCGGTAGAAGGTACGTAAATCTGGAATCATCCGTATCTCCGGGGGGAGCTCATTCCAGAGGGCAGGTGCTCCCACAGAGAAAGCTCTCCCCCTGGGGACTGCCAGTCGACATTGTTTGACCGACGGCACCCCAAGGAGCCCCTCTCTGTCTGAGCGTAATGACTGGTGGGAGGCTCTCGGTGGCAGAAGGCAGTCTCGTAGATATCCAGGTCCTAAGCCATGGAGTGCTCTAAAGGTGATCACCAACAGCTTGAATCGCACCCGGAGGACCACTGGGAGCCAGTGCAGCTCGCGCAGGAGAGGTGTTACATGGGAGCGCCATGACGCTCCCATAATCACCCGCGCGGCTGCATTCTGGACCAGTTGGAGCCTCCGGGTGCTCTTCAAGGGGAGCCCCATGTGGAGAATTTTCCTTTCTAGAGAAAGGTAATATAATGTATATGAGATAAAAGGCATTTATGGGAAAACTGATTGAGTGGTAAATGTATCAAGTCATTGCCAACCCTCAGTGACTACAGATTTTCCCTGTGACAATTTATCCCCAGTCTGGTCTTTCAGATTTCCAGTGGTGCACCTGTCAGCTGTCCCAACTTGGTCAGTTAGAAAAGAAAGACTCTCAGGTCCATGGTTAGCCAGAGGTACACTTTACTAAAGCCAAGTGATTACAAAAGAAGCAAAGCTGGATTGGAGGTTTTCGCGCCCAAAGTTAACTTCTCCCTGTTCCCTTCCACCCGCCTGGTTGTCAAGAAGTATCCAATTAGGTGTTAACAAATTGTTTTGGGAAACAGTCCTTGTCTTTGCAGCTGGCTGCATTCCTTTGCTGACCTTGGCACTGCCGGCGATTCTCACTCATGGTATTCCTCCTGCCTGTTCCACCCCGCAGCTCCCTCATCCCGTTTCTATGGCTGGCTGCCAGCAGCAGACAGTACACAGCATAACTGAATAGCAACAGCACTTAGACTTATATACCGCTTTACAGTGCTTTACAGCCTTCTCTAAGCGGTTTACAGAGTCAGCCTATTGCCCCCAACAATGGGTCCTCATTTTACCCACAACGGAAGGATGGAAGGCTGAGTCAACCTTGAGCCTGGTGAGATTTGAACTGCCAAATTACAGGCAGACAGCAGTCAGCAGAAGTAGCCTGCAGTACTGCACTCTAACCATTGCGCCACCATGGCTCATGAATGGCAATCTTGACAGCACCCATCACCATCCCCCTATCCACTTTCTTTCCACTGGGAAAACTAAGCTCAGTCCTTAAATTGGTGGCATTTGACATGTGGGACTCCTATTCCTAGCCTCCACAAATAGGATGGCTTTGGTGGCTGAGGATGACCATCTTTTTACAGGTGGAGAGAGCAGACTGGAGAATGTGGTCAGTCCATGTATTCAAATAAATGCTGCCTTCGGCTGAAGAGGTTGCAGAAAAAAATGATTTTAGAAGCCTCTGACGATCAGGCAACTCAGCTGGGATCGCCAGAGGCTTTTAAAGACATTTTTTTCCCCTACAACCTCTTCGGCCAAAGAGGTTGTAGAAAAAATGCTTTTAAAAGCCTCTGATGATCCCAGCTGAGCCACGCAATCATCAGAGGCTTTTTTTTTTTTTTTACTTTTAAAAGCATTTTTTCGGCTGAAGAGGTTGTAGAAAAAATGCTTTTAAAAGCCTCTGATGATCCCAGCTGAGCCGTGCAAACATCAGAGGCTATTTTTTTACTTTTAAAAGCATTTTTTCAGCTGAAGAGGTTGTAGAAAAAATGCTTTTAAAAGTAAAAAAAACAGCCTTTGATGATCGCGTGCTCAGCTGGAAATGGGGGGGGGGGGGGCGGCAGGGATTTTTGCTACCGGTTCTCCGAACCACCCGCCGCCATTGTTACCGGATCAGGTCCGAACCGGGAGCATTTCACCCCTGTCTTGATTCTATCCCTCTGTTTATGCAACCCAGAACTGTGTTGGCTTTTTTGGCAGCTGCTGCACACGGCTGGCTCATATCTAAATGGTTGTCCACTAGGACTCCAAGATCCCTCTCACAGTTACTACTATTGAGCTGATTAGGCTGTTGTTTATTGTTAGCTCATTTGTGTGCATTGGTAGTTCCTTGATTGGGGTCAAATTGGTTTACCTACTTTGGACTTGAAACATTGAAATGTCTGCAAGAAAACCACCAAGCTCAGAGAGCCACAAGCGCCCCACAACCCTGAGCTACAAATATTCTCTTCTAACAGTGAATAACATTAATTAATAATTAAAGCCACGCTCTCCATCCAGAAGAACAGTCTATTACTTTAATTTCTCAGGGTTTTTCCCCTCCCAGAACTCTCGTTATCTTCTAACAAGTCTCCAGATGGATTCAAATGTGCAAGAACAACACCGCTTTTGCTTAAAAGTTTTACATTATGCATCGACCATCATAAGCAACAACATGTGCTAGTGGCATGAATACAAGAAGCAGAATAAACTTTTACTGCAAATGAGGCAATTTCCTCCCCCCTTTTTTCCCCTCTAAGCTGGCAATTCCACCATTTGTTCCCTTCTCCAAATAAGTGATTGGTGAAATATTTTTCAACAAGTCCTTCCTATTCAATTGTGGATTGCCAATAGAATAGAGGTCATGCCTATGTCTTGTGATTGTCTCAGCGTCTCCACAGGGGTTGAACTTCTGTTTGCACTTATGTGGATAGAGTAGCTCTAAAACTACATACAAAAAAATGGTGTGCTTTTAGTGGATTTTCAACCTACTGTATCTTTAACTAAAGACCGATGGCCCCAGGTAGCTAACAAAAAATAAGATGCACAGAAATAAAGTACAGAAAGAGCACATACACAAAACACTGCAGAAACCATACACTTCTTTGGTGTGTGCGTCTATGCACACACAAACACAAATACAAACACACTGGTGCTATTTTTTTTTTAATCAGTCCACTTTATCATATTTTTTCCCCTTGAACTGAGGTGCAGAACATTCCATGATTTCTTTCTTTTGTTCTGCCACAGCGCTCAAGAACACTGAAAATAAAATTTCTCTGATGAAAAATATAGTTTGTCATGAAATAAAGTGAGGCTGTTCAAAGGCTGGGAGGGCTTTTCTTAAAAAGGTGAGGGAAGAAAACAAAGCAAGATAAATATTTTTTTTTCCTGCATCTCCTCTGGTGCCATCTGGCATTGGATTGTCATCACCTCAAGCTTCCAGTAGGAGCTTCCAAAGATTCTGTTGAAAACCCACTCGAGACAAAACTCAAAACTGCATTCTCAGACATCATCAAGATCAATGTAAAGACAGGGCATGGCACTAGGGAAAATTCCTAAGGGAATTTAAAGGTAGTCCTCAACCTATGACCACAACTGAGCCCAAAATTTTTAATTGGCTTTTAAACCGGCTTTTAAATTGGGTTTTAAACCTCTTTAGATAAATTTGGATGTTTTTTAATCTTTGAGCCTAAATTACTTAATCTGTTTCTTAATAGTTTTTAACTTCTATATGTATTTGTATTTATTATGGCTGTTCACCGCCCTGAGTCCTTCGGGAGTAGGGCGGTATACAAATATGAAAAATAAATAAATAAATAAATAAATAAAATTTCTGTTGCTAAGTGAAACGGTTGTTAAGTGTGAAGTGTTAATACCAATTTATAATGCCTCGGTAAGGCCACACTTGGAATATTGCATCCAGTTTTGGTCGCCACGATGTAAAAAAGATGTGGAGACTCTAGAAAGAGTGCAGAGAAGAGCAACAAAGATGATTAGGAGACTGGAGGCTAAAACATATGAAGAACGGTTACAGGAACTGGGTAGGTCTAGTTTAATGAAAAGAAGGATTAGGGGTGACATGATAGCAGTGTTTCAATATCTCAGGGGTTGCCGCCAAGAAGAGGGAGTCAAGCTATTCTCCAAAGCAACTGAAGGCAGGACCAGAAGCAACAGGTGGAAACTAATCAAAGAGAGAAGCAACTTAGAACTAAGGAGAAATTTCCTGACAGTTAGAACAATTAACCAGTGGAACAACTTGACTCCAGAAATTGTGAATTCTCCAGCACTGGAAGTTTTTAAGTAGATGTTGGATAACCATTTGTCTGAAATAGTATAGGTTTCCTGCCTAAGCAGGGGGTTGGACCAGAAGATCTCCAAGAGCCCTTCCAATTTTGTTATTCTATTCTAAATTGAGTTTTGCCCCATTTTACAACCTTTCTTGCCACAGTTGTTAAGTGATCACACAGTTGTTAAGTGAATCTGTCTTCCTCATTGACTCTGCCTGTCAGAAGTTCTCAAAAGCTGATCACATAACCATCCCCGCCCCCACTGCAACCATCATAAATATGAGTCAGTTGCCAAACATCTAAATATACTAGTTTATATTCTAATATTGTGGAGTTGGGATAGTAGAAACACCCAGGAGCATAGAAGAGTTCAGAGGCAGATGCATGAATAAATGTCTTAAATGTATTTATTCATATAATAAAGCATATTAACTATGTACAAAGGCTGTCTCAGTATTCATTATAGGATAGGGGGCACACAGTGTGTGTGACTACCCTGATCAGAGATCAAGTCTCATGAGGAACAAACACGAAAAGAGAGAGATGGAGAGAGCAAGGTGGAAAAGTTTGGAGGGGGTTTTATACTCAGGGTAAGCCCCTCCTTTCCACATAGGGGTGGAGACAAGGGTGGGTTCTAAATTTTTTTACTACCAGTTCTGTGGCCGTGGCTTATTTTGTGGGTGTGGCTTGGAGGTCATGTGACTAGGTGGGCGTGGCTAGCTGGTCAGAGTCATTTCTGGAAGGTCCTCGCACTTACGACCAGTCCTCGCACTTACGACCCGACTCATTTGTTTGCTTTTAACACTGATCAGCTGTAGGACGGCCCTTTGAAGCCCCGCGGCAAGAGTTTAAACAGTTTTTTTTCCCTCTAGTCATCAGCTGGGACTCAGGAGGCAGCAATAGATTGGGGGTGGGACCAAATAAAAGGTAAGAATAACGTGGGGTGGGGGTGGGGGTGGAGAACCGGTTCGGTGACGTCATATCGTCACCGCTACCGGCTCGGCTGAACCGGACCAAACCGGGAGGAACCCACCACTGGGTGGAGACACTCTCTGCCTCCACTGGTGTCTATATGACACATGTGCCAATGGCTTGCAAATACTTGACAAATATATTCTGATGATGTTGCCTAATTTGGGTAATGAAACGTTTGTGAGAAAATGAGCAAGCTCAGAGAGCACCAAGGACCCCTCAAATTATGTACTCTTAAGCAAATCTGACTTCCCCCCCCCCGACTTTGCTTGTTGGAAGCTGGTTGGAAGGTTACAAATGGGGTTTTTATGCCAGTTGCAGCATCCTCCCAGGATACTGCAACTGGCATAAAAACATCCCAATGGCCAAGCAACTGAATTATGACCACGTGACCATGGGGATGCTGTAACGGTCGTAAGTGTGAAAAACGGTCATAAGTCACTTTTTTTCAGTGCCACTGTAACTCTGAATGGTCACAAAATGAATTGTTGCAAGTGGAGGAGTACCTGTTATTCTTGGACTAATTTAACGTAAGAATATGCCAAAAGAAAGAAAGAGAGGGAATAAAATCCCGTACTCACCAGGTGGCTGCTTTGTATATTAAAAGTAAAAAGTAGACCTACGATAAATAGCTGTGCTACCTACCAAAGCAGAGCGAGGAAAATAATTTGAGGTGATGTTTTAAAGAAGCCCTTGAAAGCACTCTGAAGAAAAAAAGCCCATTGTCTATTCTTCACACTTCTGAAGTTCCAGGTTCAATAATTAACCTTCCAGCTAAAAGACATTTAGTTTAGTTAGTTTAGTTTAGTTTAGTTTAGTTTATTTGATTTGTATACCGCCCTACTCCCGAAGGACTCAGGGCAGTGAACAGCCAAACAATAAAATACATAGATACAAAAAATTTTAAAACCAGATAAAATCAAATTAAATCATTTTGGCCCAGACAGATTAAAACACCCCAATAATTTAAAAACAGATTAAAATTTACATATTTAAAAAAGGGAAGAGATTAGGCCAAGCCCGCCTAATGGAATAAAAAGGTCTTCACAGCGTGGCGGAAGGTGCGCAGATCCGGGAACTTCCGTATCTCCGGGGGGAGCTCATTCCAGATGGTAGGTGCCCCCACAGAGAAGGCTCTTCCCCTGGGGGCCGCCAGTCGACACTGTTTGGCTGACGGCACCCGGAGGAGTCCCTCTCTATGAGAGCGTACTGGCCGGTGGGAGGCTATTGGTGGTAGTAGGTGGTCCCGTAGATAACCAGGTCCAATGCCATGGAGCGCTTTAAAGGTGGTAACCAAAACCTTGAAGCGCACCCGGAAGACCACCGGGAGCCAGTGCAGCTCGCGCAGGAGAGGTGTTACATGAGAGCGCCATGTCGCTCCCATTACCACCCGCGCGGCCGCACTCTGCGCCAGTTGGAGCCTCCGGGTGCTCCTCAAGGGGAGCCCCATGTAGAGAGCATTGCAATAGTTCAGGCGGGAGGTGACGAGGGCATGAGTGACCATGCGTAACGAGTCCTGATCCAGAAAGGGACGCAACAGGCGAATCAGGCGAACCTGATAAAATATCCTCCCGGTCATGGCCGTCAAGTGCTCTTCTAAAGACAGTCGTGAATCCAGGAGGACGCCCAAGTTGCGAGCCCTCTCCGTGGGGGCCAATGATTCGCCCCCAATAGTCAGTGATGGCGTCAACTGACTATATCGGGACGTCGGAAACCACAGCCACTCGGTCTTGGATGGGTTGAGCTTGAGCCTGTTCCTCCCCATCCAGATCCGTACGGCCTCCAGGCACCGGGACATCACTTCAAGGGCATCGTTGGGGTGATCCGGGGTGGAGATGTACAGCTGGGTGTCGTCAGCGTACTGATGGTACTCCACCCCGAAACCACGGATGATCTCGCCCAGCGGCTTCAGATAAATGTTGAACAGGAGAGGCGAGAGGATCGACCCTTGCGGCACCCCACATATGAGGGGCCTCGGGGTCGACCTCTGTCCCCCTGTCAACACAGACTGCGACCGGTCAGAGAGAAAGGAAGAGAACCACCGCAACACAGTGCCTCCCACCCCTAACTCTTCCAACCGGTGCAGCATGATACCATGGTCGATGGTATCAAAAGCCGCTGAGAGATCTAACAGGACCAGGACAGAGGAGCACCCCCTGTCCCGAGCCCTCCAGAGATCATCAACCAACGCGACCAATGCCGTTTCCGTGCTGTACCCGGGCCTGAAGCCCGACTGGAACGGATCCAGATACATCGTTTCATCCAGGTGCTGGGGGAGCTGTTGCACAACCACACTCTCAACAACCTTTGCCACAAAACGAAGGTTGGAGACCGGACGATAATTTACCAACATTGCCGGGTCCAGGGAAGGCTTCTTGAGGAGAGGCCTCACCACTGCCTCTTTCAAGGCGGCAGGAAAGACACCCTCACCCAACGAAGCATTTATAATCCCCTGGAACCAGCCTCGTGTCACCTCCCGAGAAGCCAGCACTAACCAGGAGAGACACGGGTCCAATAAACAAGTGGTCGCATTCAGTCTACCCAGAATCCTGTCCACGTCCTCAGGGGTCACAGGATCAAACTCATCCCAGATAACATTCTCAAGACCTGCCCCAGTCCCTCCCCCTGAGACTACCCAGTCGGAGTCCAGATCTTCCCGAATCTGAGTGATTTTGTCATACAGATATTGAACAAAATCCTCGGCTCTACCCTCCAAGGGGTCCTCCCGCGCTTCCTGGTGGAGCAGGGAGCGGGTCACCCTAAACAGGGCGGCCGGGCGATTATCTGATGATGCAATAAGAGCAGCAAAATAGCTACATTTCGCTGCTTTTATCGCCACTAGGTAATTCCTAATATGAGATCTTACCAGTGTCCGGTCAGATTCAGAAAGACTGGCCCTCCAACTACTCTCTAGGCATCTTTTCTGGCGCTTCAACTCCCTCAGCTCCTCAGTGAACCAGTGAACCAATAATTTAAGATTAATGATCATAAAAATGGGTGTATAATATTGCAGACAGATCGATGCTCTGTGTAAATTCACACAATGCTCTTCCTGATGATTTGCTAAATTATCTAACTGGCTGGGTTCTAAGGTAATCTGAATGTAAAAAGAGAGCCCTAGGGGTCTATGTTGGCCTATTTAGCAATGCAGGGGTGAAATGCTCCCGGTTCGGACCAGATACCCCGATCTGGTAATGATGGAGGTGGGTGGTTTGGAGAACCGGTAGCAAAAATCCCTGCCTCCCCCCGTTGCCCAGCTGAGCCACGCAATCATCAGAGGCTTTTTTTTTTAATTTTTAAAAGCATTTTTTCTACAACCTCTTTGGCCGAAAAAATGCTTTTAAAAGTAAAAAAAAAAAAAGCCTCTGATGATCGCGTGGCTCAGCTGGGATCATCAGAGGCTTTTAAAAGCATTTTTTTCTACAACCTCTTCAGCCAAGAGAGAAAATGTTTTATAGAAAAAATGTTTTTAAAAGGAAAAAAAGCCTCTGCCGATCAGGCAAGTCAGCTGGGATGGTCAGAGGCTTTAAAAAAGGAAAAGAAAGCCTTTGCTAATCAAGCAAATCAGGTGGGATCGTCAGAGGCTTTTTTTAAAGAAAGAAAGCCTCTGCCTATCAGGCAAGTCAGCTGGGATCGTCAAAGGCTTTAAAAGCATTTAAAAAATGGTTTTAAAAGTAAAAAAAAAAAGTTGGCCACGCCCACTCAGTCATATTACCACCCCCCCAAGCCACGCCCACAGAACCTGTAGTAACAAATTTTACATTTCATCACTGTAGCAATGTCTTTATAGAACCAATCTCTCATACCAGCAACTCATACAGATTCTATCTTTAGGTTTCAAATAGCTACATGCAGGGAGAATTAAAAGTGCTGCTGTCCACATAATAGATGCAGCCTTGCACAAAGACGCTAAATTTAAACCAACTCACCAGAAAAGGAGATGCTTATATGTTCTTGATTCAGATTATATGGAAGGGTGGGCTATATTTTATTTGGTGGGGAGAAACTTCTTCAAAAGGTTCAAGAATAATTGAACTGAACTCCCAAATTCCTAACTCTTAAGATTTTGGAGACTTCTTGGTTTTAGCTCTTTGGCTGTATTCCCAAAACCTTGTTAACTGGATCAGATAAAGATCTAATGTAGGGGTGTCAAACTTGTGGCGCCACACCATTGTCACATGACGTATTGGGACTTCCCCCCTTCGCTAAACTGGGCGGGGCCAAGGCTAGCATGTGACGCATCCGGCCCGCAGGCCACAAGTTTGACACCTCTGATCTAATGGATACATCTATATAGAATGTTAAACTTGGTTAGTGTTTGCCTTGATTCAGTGTGTTGGGAAATTCCAAAGTGCTTGATTATTTTATTTTTACTGTTTAGATTTTTTTTTTACTCTGCTTTTATTATTTTTATAAGTACCTCAAGGTGGTACCTTCTCTTTTCTCCACAATGACAACCTTATGAGGTAAGTTCGGCTGACAGAGAGTAACTGGCCAAAATCACCCAGTCAGCTGTCATGCCTAAGGCAGGATTAGAACCCACAGTCTCTTGATAATTGGCCTAACTTTTACCCAATTGTCTTTCATTCAGGTGGGATTAGAATTCACAAATACCTACTGAAGATGAAGTTATTAAGAAAGTTATGGAATGTGCTGAAATGAGTAAATTGACATTTGAAATTAGAGAACAGGAAGATAAACAATATTATATGATATGGGATTTATTTTATCAATGGCTAGATAATAAAGCATGGAAATGAAGTATGAAATATGAAATAAATGTAATAATAAAATATATGAAGCCGTTTTTTACAGGAGACAAGCCATTGTTAAATAATTGTTAAATGAGAACAATAGTATAAAGGGATATAATAAATTGTCAAATAAGACAAATTAATTAACCTGTAAATTTTGGATATGGGATTAAGCACAAAAGAATTATAACCGATCGACACACTTTCTGTAATTGTAATGGATGATGGTTGTTTTATGTTTTGTTTTGTTTAAAAATAAAAATAAAATTTTTTTAAAAAAGAATTCACAGTATCCTGGTGATTGGCATAAAGTCAGCTTATGTGCCTAAGGCGGGACTAGAACTCATAGTCTCCTGGTGATTGGCCCAAAGTCACCCAGGCAATTTATATGCCTAAAGTGGGACTAGAACTCACCGTCTCCTGGTTTTTAGGCTAGCACATTAACCATTACACCAAGCTGGTTGTTATATAATCCAAATATGTATGATTTATAATTCAATGTACAGTGCAAACCTATAAAATTAATGCAGGATTCAATGTGAGTGCAGAGTGAGTAGAATCTGCTACAGTTTTAAATTATCTAATTTAATGTAATAATATAAGTCATACAAATACAGCCTATTGTTTTGCCGGCTCTTGGACAAAAGAGAGTCCCTTGGAATTATTATTATTATTATTATTATTATTATTATTATTATTATTATTATTATTATTATTATTATTTTATTTCTATACCGCCCTTCTCCTGCGGGACTCAGGGCGGTGTACAGCCAAGATAAAACATTGCATATAAAATTTAAAAACAATTTAAAAAACAATTAAATAATTTCGGCCCAAGATTTAAAAACAACCCAATTAAAACCGAATTCAATTAAAACTGAGAGGATGGGATCAAGCCAGCCCGGCTAGATGGAATAGGTGTGTTTTCAGGGCCCGACGAAAAGTCCGGAGATCTGATATCGTGCGTATCTCAGGGGGTAGGTCATTCCAGAGGGCGGGTGCTGCCACAGAGAAGGCTCTCCCCCTGGGGGTCGCCAGCCGACACTGTCTGTCTGGAATGACCAAAAGCTGAGGTTTCCAACTCATTTTAACTTCCGATTAACTCTTTGAAATTGCATTTGGCCAGGTGCCGGCATTCTAGACCTTGGGATTTGTTTGACCCGTAACATTTCTTTGGGGCACCTGTTTAAATTAGTCTGTTTAAATTTTCCTCCTGCTATCGGAATGTACTCTGTTCAGAGATCTAACATTGATTTCCATTGCTCTGTAAAATTATCTAATATACTGTACAATAGATGCTGTAATAATCTGCAATGCAGCCAAAATTTGAAGGGCGCGCCTGAAAGCAGGAACAGGATATACAACTGTACACAATCCTAATTTGGCTCTTGTTATCCAATGATTAATACCTTTCCCAGTAAATAGGAAATCTTGAGAAGGGAAATAATGCCAGAAAGCCAGCAATTTTAATTAGGAGTGATTTAAAGTAAATAGCCATGAAGGCGGCAGGATCCCTGATGGTATTGGTAAAAAAAATAACAACTCCAATACAACTGCACTTTCATTGTGTCTCATTTGTTCTCATTAAGCTGACCTCCTCGATCCCAGGTGTCAAATATTTCGCAAAGACAAATCGCTTCAACAAGAGACCTTCTGCATGTGTTGTATTTTGCAGACCACAACGCAACTGAGTAATAGCAATGAACCTACTGTTACCAAACTGCTTCAGTTGTTTCAATACTTAACAGATTTAACAGATTAACAGAATTCGAAGGGATCTTATAGGACATCTAGTCCAACCCCCCCCCCCCCCCCGCTCAAATGGCAGTCCAATCTTTTCTTGAAAGTCTCAAGTGATGAAGCTCCCACAATTTCCAAAGGCAACTTCTGTTCCATGGGTTGATTGTTCTCACTGTCAGAAAGTTCCTCCTCATTTCTAGGTTGAATCTCTCCTTGGTCAGTTTCCATCCATTATTCCTTGTCTGGCCTTCAGGTGCTTTGGAAAACAGCTTGACCCCCTTCCTCTCTGTGGCAGCTCCTCAAATATTGGAACACTGCTATCATGTCTCCCCTGGTTCTCCTCTTCGCTAGACTAGCCATTCCCAGTTCATGTAACCATTTTTCATATGTTTTAGTCTCCAGTCCTCTAATCATCCTGATTTCTCTTCTCTGCACTTTTTCTAGAGTCTCAACATCTTTTTTATAGTGTGGTGACCAAAACTGGATGCAGTACTCTAGGCGTGGTCTTACTAAGGCTTTATAGAGTGGTATTAGTACCTCACTTGATCTTGATTGTATCCCTCTGTTAATGCAATTTAGGATTGCATTGGCTTTTTTAGCTGCTGCTGCACACTGCTGGCTCATATTTACCTGGTTGTCCACTAAAATTCCAAGATCCCTCTCACAGTCACTGCTATTAAGCCTGGTTTCCCCCAGTTTATATGTGTGCTTTTGGTTTTTCTTACCTAAGTGTATCGGGATGATACACAGGAAGGTAAATCCATGCTGTTCATTTCAAAGCACTGGTGTTCCAGAATAAAATGAATGCAAGGAAATGGAAAGAGGGCGGAATGCAGTGGTACAATCCATAATTACCCAGCTGCCTTTCAAGTCTGAGGCGGGACTAGAACTCCCAGTCTCCTGGTTTTTAACCTGATGCCTTAACCACTAAACCAGGGGTCTGCAACCTTAAATACTCAAAGAGCCATTTGGACCTGTTTTCCACAGAAAAGAAAACACCGGGAGCCACAAAACCTGGGTGGGCATGGCCAACTCAATGTCACTCACTTCCACCAGTCACATGACCCTCTAGCCACGCCTACTCAGCTGGTCATTAGGGCAGAGAACCAGTTGTTAAAAAACACCGGGAACCACAAAATCCTTTTGACATATCTCTCCCTCCCCTCCCTCCCTCCCTCTCTCTCTCCCCCCACCCTCTCTCTCTCTCTCTCCCTCTCTGTATCTCTCTGTCTCTGCCCTGGCCACTTCTCCATTTCCTGCCGTCGCCCTTACCTTCTCAGGCCAGGTGAGAAGGAGGGGAGGGTGAGGGGCGGGGCCAGCCAGTGGTGGGATCACCTGACAGGGAGCCACAGCAGAGGGCTCACAGAGCCGCATGCGGCTCTGGAGCCGCAGGTTGCTGACCCCTGAACTAAACCAATTAAATTACAGAAAGTCCATAACAATCCTAGCAGTTTAACAGTAGACCCATAAACATGGAGATAGGTTCGCTT
Organism: Pituophis catenifer annectens; assembly: GCF_029215685.1. Classification (NCBI taxonomy): domain Eukaryota; kingdom Metazoa; phylum Chordata; class Lepidosauria; order Squamata; family Colubridae; genus Pituophis; species Pituophis catenifer. The sequence continues at coordinate 9,238,853 of NW_027256886.1, read as the reverse complement.
TCATGAAGTTTTCCAATTCTATAATTCTACTGCTTTTATTAATATTATTATTTTTTAAAGCACTTTAAACATATTTTGCTTAAACTAATAGGAATGTTTCTTTACAGCCAAATGCAATTTTGACTAATCCTTTAATCTGCAACAATCTTGCAATCTCAGTACAGAAATAATACTGTAAGTTTACTGATCTTATGACTTTAATGTAGAGGCCCTTAGAAAATACAGCATGTCGCTCTCTCTGATGGATGTTTTTTAAAAGGCAGATATTCTTAACAAATTCTTTTTCTACACAAATTTCTCAAATTTATATATTCTTTTAAAATATATCTTCACGTTTATATTTTGTGGACAATGTGAGACTCTGGTAGACTCTGTTAATGGCTGCCTCCCCTCCTCTTCCTCCTCCTCCTCTTTGTGCACGGTCTGATTTCAGGTCAATGAAGACCATTTGATTGCCTTCTAGTGTTGTGGCAATATTCACATGAAATTGGATGAAACCTTTCCTCACAATTTTTGCTGGTTCTCCTAGTCTGAGCGTTGGCAACCCGTGGCTCCAGAGCTGCATGCGGCTCTTTTGTCCCCCTGTTGTGGCTCCCCATTGCCGGAACCCACCATTGGCTGGCCCCACCCCCACCCCTCGCCCTCCCATACCAGTCACTCCTCGCCTGGCCTGAGAAGGTAAAGGCGACGGCGGGGGATGGAGGCTCGTTCCATATTCCAGAGCAGCAGCGAAGTGCCCCTTGCCTACTTGCCTCATCTTGTGGGCGCTTCTTCCGGGCCTTGTTGGCACTGTGTGTACCTCGGTCACTCGGGGAGATGTATGACTTGCTTTCCGCCTCAAGACACTGGCCCCGCCCAGCTGTGGTTGATGGGTTCCAGGAGGAGGAGGGGATGCTGTCTCCCTCATTGTAAAGCGTGCTAAATGCATCACAAAATGTGTCACACCGGGAGCCACAAAACCTGGGTAGGTGTGAATGGGGGGTGGAGTGGGGGGTTATGTGACTGGGTGGGAGTGAGTCAGTGGTGGGTTGTCCCCGGTTCGGACCGGTTCTATAGAACTGGTAGTAAAACTGGAGAGAGGCTCCGCCCCCTACCCCAACGTCATCAAAACGCTTCTGTGCATGCGCAGAAGAGCGTGCTCGCATGACCCCATTGCAAACTGGTAGTAAAGGTAAGTAGAACCCACCCCTGGAGTGAGTTATGTTGAGTTGGCCATGCCCACCCAAGTTTTGAGGCTCCCGGTGTTTTCTTTTCTGTGGGAAATGAGTCCAAATGGCTCTTTGAGTGTTTAAGGTTGCAGACCCCTGCCCTAGTCCAACACCTCACTGGTATACCACACTGGCGATCAGTATTCTGCATTGGTTCACCCTATCACAAACATCATGTCAATTAACTCCATGTTTTAGAATGGATTCAGCTAAAGTAGAACAGATTCAAAGCAGGGTGTAAGTAAGGATGTTCAATAATAAACCACAGTTAAGGTGTTAGGCTAGGATGACAGAAGTCCAGGTCCTTCTTCAGTCATAGAAATTCCTGGATGATTTTGAGCCATTGATTCTACCTGAGCCCAATCTATTTTACAGGGCAGTTATTGTGCAGCTAAAATGAACGTGTAAGTAACTTTGAAGTTCTGGAGGAGGCTTTAATTGGGATTCCTATGTGGAACAGGGGTTAAACAAAATGGCCGCAACATGTTTTTCAAGTTCTACAATTCCTTAGTTTGCTCTGAAGATCTCTCAAGTTTTCTTTAGAAAAGTTTTCGGAGCTCTGTATCTAGGGCATGTACTATTATTAATCCAGTGTTATCTCCAAATTTATTGAAGCACAGGAATTCCTTTTACTTCGGCATTTAAAGATTTTTGCCCCTAGAACCTTCTTCCTTTACTAAATCGAAGTTCTCTCTCAGAGCAAACACATTATATTCTAATTGATTCAGATTGTTTGCATGGGGGATAAATAATGAAGTTAGACAGTTTGATTCCCTTGTTCTCATCTCATCAGTTTCTTTATAACTTAAGTCACAAGTTCCAAAGAAATGTCAAAATTCATCAACATCTCTGACATGGTCTCTGGCTTCTTGCTAAATTACATAATAAGGAAAAGTGTCTGTCAAAGCAAAGAAATTACCATGAACGCTAGGAAAGTTCCAGGGACTGAACATATACTGGATACAAAAGAATCTAATTAAATATAATCCCCCAATGCCAATATATATATATATATATTTAGATGAATCAAAGAAAGAAGGTAACATAAGGAAGAACATAAAGAAAAAAATGAATGAGATCTTCACAATCACTGGTTGTAATTAAGGACCTATTTTGATTCTCTGTTGACTTCTTAGTCTTGACTACAATCAACATCTCAGACTAGAATAGTAGATAAAATGTCTGCAAGAAATGAACTATTGTCCCATATTATGGACACTTCAGGATGGAGATGTGGTAATTTTGTGAAAAATGAATGTGATGCTAAGGGAAGCATGATAGCAGTATTCCGGTATTTGAGAGGCTGACACCAAGAGGGGTGGGTGTGTCAATTTATTTTCCAAAGCACCCAAGGGCAAGACAAAAAACGATGGATGGAAACTAATCAAAGAGAGAAGCAACCTGGAATTGAGGAGAAACTTCTTAACAGTAAGGACAATTAACCAGTGGAACATCTTGCCTCCAGAAATCATGGGCGCTCCATCACCGCAGGTTTTTAAGAAGAGTCTAGACAGTCACTTATCTGAAATGGTATAGGTTTTCCTGCTTAAGCAGGGGGCTAGACTAGAAGACCTCCAAGGTCCCTTCCAGCTCTATTCTGATTTTGATTCTCTTTAGACAGATTGTGCTGATGTCCTCAGGCAACAGAGCTCACTGTAACAGCATTGCCAAAAAAGGCATTAAGAATTGTTAACCTAATCTTGCAAAGCTTCTTCTCCAGTAACGTTGTACTGCTAACTAGGGCATACAAAACCTTCACCAGACCAATTCTTGAATACAGCTCCTCCGCCTGGAATCCACACTGTATATCGGACATTAACTCGATTGAGTGGGTCCAGTGGTATTTCACAAGAAGAGTACTCTACTCACAATAGAATCCCTTATGTCACCAGACTTGAAATTTTGGGCTTGGACAATCTGGAACTGTGCTGCTTGCGGTCCGATCTAATCATAGTACACAAAATTATCTCCTACAATGTCTTACCTGTTAATGACTTCTTCAGCTTCAGCTACAATAATACATGGGCAAACAATCGATACAAACTCAAGGTAAACCGCTCCAAACTTAACTGCAACAAATACGCTTCAGCAACAGAGTGGTCAATGCCTGGAATGCTCTACCCGATTCCATTGTTACAGCCTCAAACCCTCACAGCTTCAACCTCGTACTGTCTACCGTGAACCTCACCCCCTTCCTAAGAGGTCCATAAAGGGGGCATGCATAAGCGCACCAGCGTGCCTATCGTCCCAGTCCTACTGTCCCCGTTTATCTATACTTACTTCCTTTGTTTGTTATGCTTATGTCTATATCTGCTTTCTTGTACATGTTTGACAAACAAACAAACAAACAAACAAACAAACAAACAAACAAACAAACAAACAAACAGATTCTAGAGATGTAGGTAGATTGGTTTATGTATGTTATATATATAATTTAACCTGCTGATCTTAGGTGCAGTGGGAGGGGTGTTATCCTATTATTATTGCTGAACTCAATGTTCATTTAAATAGGATGGGAAAAAGTGCTACCACCTCATCCCTTGCCTCAGGCAGCAAAATGCCTTGTGCAAAGCCTCTGGGAAAGATTGTATTGGATTGAAAGGTTCTGATCATAGCCGCTCATATCTTAGACACCTCCCGCGAGAGCTACTGCAATATACTCCACATGGATCTGTCCTTGGAGAGCATCCAAAAGCTGCATCGGGTTCAGAATGTGGCATCACAGGAAGTTGATGAGCACCTCTCGTGCCACATGTTAAGACTCCTGCTCCATGAAATGCACTAATACTAGTAAACTTGTAGATGCAAAGTCACAATCTTGTTGGTCATGTTTAAAAATGGCATGGTTATTTGCAGGACTCCTTATCATTTCTGCCTGCTCTGGGATATCTGGCACAAGAAGTACCATCATGTGAGACCCGGAAAGTGACTTTAGGAACATCATTCTCCCATAGATTAAATTAGCCCAGAAGAATTGATGTCCACCTATCTTAAAATTGCCAAGGTTGAGAAACACTACTCTAAATGATCGAACGTTTGATTTTGCTGTGAGTCCGACCTCCGAAATTTCACTACAAACTTAATTCTCAAGAAAATGACTTCTGTGCTTCAACTCAAGTTTTTTTTTTTTTCACTCTGCATAATACTTGATCTGTCTGTCTTCGTGCTAAGTGCAATCATCAGCATGTTTGGGTCAATTAAATATTCATTTTAAAAAGCCTATTACAAACTTGTAAAGTCTAACAGGGAAGGGAGAAGTCATGGGTCAGCCATTTTAGATGCATGCTGGCTAGGGAATTCTGGGAATTGAAGTCCTCAAAAAAACATCTTAAACCTGCCAATGTTGAGAAACATTACTCTAATTGATTGAACATTTTATTTTGCAGATGACTCTGATATTTGAGATATCACCAGATATTATCACAAACTTGAAAATCCTAATTCTCAAAAAAAAAAAAAAAGACTTCTGTGCCTCAAATCATGTTTTGGATTCTGCATAATAGTTGACATCTGTCTTTTGTGATCAGCATGTTTGTGTCAATTAAATATTCATTTTAAAAAGTTTGTTATAAACTATTCTAACTTCTAACAGAGAAGGGAGAAGTCATGAGTCAGCCACTATAGATGCATGCCAGCTGGGGAATTCTGGGAGTTGAAGTTCTCCACATAATCTAAAAATTCTTAAAATTTTCTTCCAGGCTGAACCCAGAATTTCATTTCCCCATTTGGATCTATTGGTTTCTTGACTATATTAAAGGTAAAAGTTCCCCTCACACATATGTGCTAGTCGTACTCCAGGCGGCGATGCTCATCTCCGTTTCAAAGCCGAAGAGCCAGCACTGTCCGAAGACGTCTTTGTGGTCATGTAGCCAGCATGACTAAATGCCAAAGGCGCATGGAACGCTGTTATCTTCCCACCAAAGGTGGTCCCTATTTTTCTACTTGCATTTTTTACGTGCTTTCGAACTGCTAGGTTGGCAGAAGCTGGGACAAGTAACAGGAGCTCACCCCGTTACACGGCACTAGGGATTCGAACCACTGAACTGCCGACCTTTCGATCGACAAGCTCAGCGTCTTAGCTACTGAGCCACCACGTCCCTTCTTGATTATATTATTGGCACTTAAAATCTGTATGTTTTTAGAAATGTATATTCCAGTACTACAAAATATGCTGAATTTGACAGCAGAAATTAAAGACCAGATGTAACATTTTAGGTCTTGTTATATTTTTAAAGGACTGCTACTCAAATATCACTTTGCACCTCAGTCACCTCATATGAATGTTTAACCCAACATTGGCTTTATAGCTGCAGCTGGACACTGAAATAATCCATGAATAAGGTGGCCAGTTCACAAACTTTATATAGATAGCTGGGCCCATTAATCAAATATCTTTCCAGACACTGAAGTTAAAGGAAGGAAGCATTCCATAATTGTATTAAATAAATAAATAAATACAGTAAAGACAATGATGGTAGATTAACTGAAGTAGAGAAATAAACTGTCAGAAACAATCACTGTGGCTTGCAGCTCTCCGAACAGGGCTACATAGATCTGTATTTAGCCTGAGCAATTATTACCTCTGGTAGTAGTAAATAACATGGCCTCTTGTCCATCATATTGCAATGTTTAATATTTTAATTAAAACCCTTGAAGATAACATGCTACAGATTAAAGGTCCAAAGCCTCTAGCAATATTTTTATTTTCAAGGGTCCTGACTTGAAGTGGTGGGAGGCCGAAGCCCAGAGTTTTGTTGAAAAAACTGCCTAGTATCTTCCCAGCAGAAAAGAGATATGAAGTGCCATGCTCTGGAACCTGAGTTCTGGACAATTATCCCTTACAGTGGTGGGTTTCAAATTTTTTTACCACCGGTTCTGTGGGTGTGGCTTGGTAGGCGTGGCATGGCTTGGTAGGCGTGGCTTGGTGGACGTGGCAGGGGAAGGATACTGTAAAATCTCCATTTCCACCAGGGGTGGGTTCTACTTACCTTTACTACCGGTTCGCAATGGGGCCAGGTGTGCACGCTTCGCTCACCCGCGTGCTCTTCTGCACATGCGCAGAAGCGTTCTGATGATGTCGGGGTCAGTGGGCGGAGCCTCCTGCCAGTTTTACTACCGGTTCTATAGAACCGGTGCGAACCAGGGGCAACCCACCACTGATTTCCACCCCACTCCAGGGGAAGGTTACTGCAAAATCCCCATTTCCTCCCGATCAGCTGGGACTCAGGAGGCAAAGAATGGATAGGGGGCGGGGCCAGTCAGAATTTTTACTACCGGTTCTCCGAACTACTCAAAATTTCCGCTACCGGTTCTCCAGAACTGGTCAGAACCTGCTGAAACCCACCTCTGATCCCTTATTTTTCAAGGCCTTCTGGAAGAATCTGTGTCTTTTTCTGGATTGGCATGGTAGCAACATGTTTCCAGGTCAATACTAAGAGCCCTGGTGGCGCGGCAGACTAAAGCACTGTTATTAACATCAGCTGCCTGCAATTACTGCAAGTTCAAATCTCACCAGGCTCAAGGTTGACTCAGCCTTCCATCCTTTCTAAGGTAGGTAAAATGAGGACCCAGATTATGGGGGCAATAAACTGACTTTGTATAAATATACAAAAGTATGAAGGCTATTGCTTAACGCATTGTAAGCTGCCCTGAGTCTCCGGAGAAGGGCGGCCTATAAATCAAACAAACAAAAAAAAAAAAAAAATACTGCACCGCAGACATTTGAGACACTTTCTTATTATTTTTTTTTCCTTGAAAAAAGTTTCTTAACCAAGAAGTGTCTTCAGTTCTCTGTTCAATTCTTGAACTGAAGAAGCATTCTGTCTCAAGTGTAGAATCCAAATTGAGTAGATCCATTTTAAGAAATCCACACCCAATTAAACATCTTACTTCCCCTAAGTTTCCCCCCTAAAATAGGCTCTTTTGAGATGTCCTTCCTTCCTTTTTCTTTTCTTTCTTTCTTTTTCTCTCTTTCTTTTTCTTTCTTTCTCTCTTTTTCTTTCTTTTTCTTTCTTTCTCTTTTTCTCTCTCTTTTTCCTTCCTTCCTTCCTTCCTTCCTTCCTTCCTTCCTTCCTTCCTTCCTTCCTTCCTTCCTTCCTCTCTCTCCATGTCTATTTGAAGCACGTTCCACTCAGTAAAAAAGGGAGAAAGGGGCTTTTTAGAAGAATTTAGTGAAATATAAAAGTACAAGCATGCTGTAGCTTTTCCCTCATAATAACCATCGCAGCTTTCTGTTTTGTTTGAAAGAAAGTTGAAACAAAAATGGGAAACTTTAAAAAATATTCATCTGTAAGTATAAAATAGAAGTGCAAAGTCATGTAAACTTTAAGATACAATTTAATTACTTTAAAGGTCAAATTGAACTTGACTCCTGATTTTATTGGCAAGAATCTGTACTTTCCTTGGCAGCAGTGCAGAAATGGCTTGCCGATGCCTTTTTTCAGGTTATATTTTCAATTTCCTAATCTAGGCTACAGTACTGTGATCTCTTGGTGGTCTCTTATCCAATTATTAGCCAGATTTCGTTATTCTTAGATTTTTGAATAGATTAGCTAGATTCTGTGATCTAGTCCGATGCAATTACCCTAAAGCAGGGGTCAGCAACCTGCGGCTCGGGAGTCGGATGTGGCTCTTTCACCCCCCTGCTGCGGCTCCGTCACTCAAAATGTGTCACAATCGCCAATGTGCGAAACCCACCGACACACGATTTATTGAGTTTTTCAACCCACAGTAGGCCAACTATGGATAAATCCAAGAAAAGAAAAAATTCAGAAGAAAACAGAATGTTTAATTCAACTACATATGCTAGTTTTGTGGCCGCCCAAAAAATAGTCAGGCACAGGAAGGGTTTTGTGGTTCCCGGTGTTTTCTTTTCTGTGGGAAATGGGTCCAAATGGCTCTTTGAGTGTTTAAGGTTGCAGACCCTTGAACTAGACAGACCCAATTCCTGCAACTGTTCTTCATATGTTTTAGCCTTCAATTCTCCAGTCATCTTTGTTGTTCTTCTCTGCATATTTTCTAGAGTCTCAACATCTTTTTTATATCGTGGCAACCAAAACTGGATGCCATGTTCCATGTATGGTCTTACCAAGGCATTATAAAGTGGAATCGATTGGTTGATTTCTGACTCCGTTGCTGTCTTGAAAGGCATTAAAACCTGGCTATTCCCCCCTAGACTTTTGGTCCAGGAGATTAAGGGAGCCCTGTAAGCTGATCTGTTTGGTTCCAGTCTAGGATTGTTTCCAGCTGTTATTTTGGTTTTGATCCTACACTTTTTTTAGAGTCACTGCATTGTGAAACGGGTGGCTAGGCAGCTGTATACATTGTTCAAAGACTTTCTTTTTGTTAAAAAAATAAATGCAAATCTGCTTTCTTTCGCTGACAGATAAATTCCCCAGATACAGATTTTTAAAATGCAAATTTCCCCTATGTGATGTCTCTATTTAAACTTCAAGACTGCTGCTTGCCTGTAACATATTTCTCTTTTCTCCTCCCACTCATTTTTGATCATTGAAAAATCAATGCTGATAGGTTTTGTTTGAAATCTAGATGGAGCAAAATCCAGCAGAATTCGTGACTGGGCACCATTATATCTCTGTGCAAGACATTTGATGCAGCCCAACTGTAGCTTTGAAATAAACCTCCCATCGTACCAACATGGCATCGACATAGCCCATGGTGAAATTTATTTTCAGAGGTGCAGTAGCTGGAATTATTTTTAAAATCAGCAGGTCGATTTCTTCACCCAGTACGAATGCTTGTTTCCCAAGATTCGAAGATTATACATTTTCTACATTCTGTATGTAGACCCTGTTGGCATCATCTTGCATTATTTTTCCATTCTGCACCCCATCCTTAATTTGGCTTACTTTCGATACTTCTTTATTGTTATGTAGCAAAAACAGCTACGGGGGATCATAGAATATCCTCTAATTCACAGTTAGGAACTGGTGCATGTTTAAAAAGCAATATACAGCCTCTACAATTAGTGATTCATTAGCAGGGGATTTAAAAAATAAAAATAAAAATAAAACAGTGTTAACAGGAATGTTTCTGTAATAAGGAATAGCTCTGAAGAATCCTTGGCCGTTAAAACAAGCTGGAATTATTTATTTATTTATTTATTTATTTATTTATTTATTTATTTATTTATTTATTTATTTATTTATTTATTTATTTTATTATATTTCTATACCGCCCTTCTCCTGCGGGACTCAGGGCGGTGTACAGCCAGGATAAAACATAGCATATAAAATTTAAAAACATTTTAAAAAACAATTAAATAATTTTGGCCCGAATTTAAAACAACCCAATTAAAACAGAATTTCGATTAAATTAAATTAAAATCTGGAATTAAAAAGACTGAAGCATCTTTTCTTTATTTGTTGTTATGATTAACTTAGAATCTCAGCTGTATTTCCGAAATGACATAAATCAAGATCATACAGAGAACAACAGTTCTCTCCAAAACCAATGTGGTTGTTCTTTAAGGCTTCTTCCAGTTAAAAGTCTGTAGAGATTCTCAATCATCCAGGTCATGATTGTCCCAAAGTTGCTTTTTCAGGAGGCAACTGGACTGTCTTGCTTTTGCTTGGAAGATGTTTCGCTTCTCATTCAAGAAGCTTTTTCAGCTCTGATAGGATAATGGGGAATGGAAGGATTGGATGTTTTAAATTTTTGGGGTTTTAAATTAAGCCAAATTTATTTAATATTTTTAAATTATTTTAAATTGATGTTGATTCTGTTTTTAAATAGGCTGTACACCGCCCTGAGTCCTTCGGGAGAAGGGCGGTATAGAAATAAAATTATTATTATTATTATTATTATTATTATTATTATTATTATTATTATTATTATTATTATTATTATTATTAATATTCCTTGCAGACAGCTGCTCATTTGCATCCTTTTAGAGGGTCGTTGAAGCACTTGGAAGTATGATCTGGATCAGGGGTGAGTTCTAAAATTTTTTACTACTGGTTCTGTGGGCGTGGCTTATTTTGTGGGCGTGGTTTGATGGTCATGTGACAATTCTTTAGGATTTAGTAGAGGTACCAGCTTTTAACTGCTTGCAGAGCTGTACCAGTCTACCCGTTTGTTCTTGGAGCGTTCTGGTCTACCTATTTGTTTTTCGAGCGCACTGGTCTACCACCACACTGCCTTTTTTTTTTTATTATTTGATTTATATGCCGCCCTTCTCCGGAGACTCAGGGTGGCTTACAATGCATTAAGCAATAGTCTTCATACTTTTGTACATTTATACCAAGTCAGCTTATTGCCCGCACAAATTGTGTCCTCAATTTACCTACCTTAGAAAGGATGGAAGGCTAAGACAACCTTGAGCCTGGTGAGATTCGAACTTACAGTAATTGCAGACAGCTGGTGTTAATCACAGTGCTATCAGTCTGCTGAGCCACCAGGCCTTTCAACACTGATCAGCTGTAGGGCCCCTTTGAAGTCCCGCGGCAAGAGTTTAAACAGGTTTTTTCCTTCTAGACGATCAGCTGGGACTCGGGAGGCAGCGAATAGATTGGGGGCGGGGCCAAATAAAAGGTAAGAATAATGGGGGCGGGGCAGAGGGCCCAGCTCCCAAACAAAACACATCATCACTGCCACCGGCTCGGCAGAACCGGGAGGAACCCACCACTGATCTGGATGACTGAGACCTGGATGACTGAGAATCTCTACAGACTTTTAGCTATACAATTTGGGATGAACACCCTTTGAATGGTGTGGGGAGTAGGAATGGATTTCCAGAGAAAAAATTGTAGTCTACAGGAACCAGGATCACCACTCAGGTGACCCTGAGGATACAGAAAAACCTCCAAGTACTTCAACGACTCTCTAAAAGGATGCAAATGACCAGCTGTCTGCCTGCAAGGAATATAAATCCTTCCATTCCCCACTATCGTGTCAGAGCTGAAGAAGCTTCTTGGATGAGAAGCGAAACGTCTTCAAAGAAAAAAAAAACAAGAAAGTCCAATTGCCTACTGAAAAAGCACCTTTGGGACAATTCTTCCAGTTGTTGTCTTCCTATATCAGCAATTGGGCTGTGTCAGGTGTGAAGAATCATTATTAACGTTAACAATCCTATGCACAAGAATCTAGTCAACTAATGGCCAACCCTAAAGTGCCACCATTGTTTTCCCAGTTGCAATGTATGGCTGTGAAAGTTGGACCATAAGAAAGACTGAGCGCCTAAGAATGGAGGCCTTTCAACTATGGTGCTGGAGAAGACTCCTGCGAGTCCCTTGGACTGCAAGGCGATCAAACCGGTCAGTCCTAGAGGAGAACAATCCTGACTGCTCTTCAGAAGGCCAGATCCTGAAGATGAAACTTAAATACTTTGGCCACCTAATGAGAAGGAAGGACTCACTGGAGAAGAGCTGGGAAAGATTGAGGGCAAAAGAAGAAGGAGATGGCAGAGAACGAGGTGGCTGGATGGAGTGACCGAAGCAGTCAGCGTGAGCTTAAATGGACTCCAAAGGATGGTAGAGTTCAGGAAGGTCTGGAGGAACATTATCCATGGGGTAGCGATGGGTCAGACACGACTTTGCAACTAACAACAATGAAGTGCTGCTAGATAAGAGTCAATGGAATGGCTAGACTTGAATCACTTGTGGGAACATAATAATTCTAGACTGATTCCTCTCTTGACTCCACCCTCAGGCTCTGCCTCTTCTTCTCCTACAATTGGCCACCTAAGTTAGGCTCTTGGTGACTTAATTTAGGATTGAGAACAGCAACTACGGTGGAAGGGTTAAATAGGCTGAAGTATAGGTACTCCTCAATTTACAACAGTTCGTTTAGTGACCGTTCAAAGTGACAAAGGCACTGAAAAAAGTGACTTTTATCACACTGATGGCCACTGCAGCATCCCCATGGTGATGTGATTTACATTTAGATGCTTGAGAACCGGTTCATATTTATGACAGTCGCAGTGTCCCGGGGTCATGTGATCCCCTTTTACGGCCTCCTGACAAGCAAAGTCAATGGGAAAGCCAGATTCACTTAACCACGCTACTACTAATTTAACAAGGGCAGTGATTCACTTATCAAATGTGGCAAGAAAAGTCGTAAAATGGGGCAAAACCCATTTTTTAAAAAATCTTAGTTTCTCACAACAAAAATGTTGGGCTCCATTGTGGTTGTACATCGAGGACTACCCAGGGGTGGGTTCTAAATTTTTTACTATCGGTTCTGTGGGCGTGGCTTATTTTGTGGGTGTGGCTTGGAGGTCATGTGACTAGGTGGGCGTGGCTAGCTGGTCAGAGTCATTTCTGGAAGGTCCTCGCACTTACGACCAGTCCTCGCACTTACGACCCAACTCATTTGTTTGTTTTTAACACTGATCAGCTGTAGGATGGCCCTTTGAAGCCCCGTGGCAAGAGTTTAAACAGTTTTTTTCCCTCTAGTCATCATCTGGACTCAGGAGGCAGCAATAAATTGGGGGTGGGACCAAATAAAAGGTAAGAATAACGTGGGTGGGAGGGTGGGGGGGGAGAACCTGTTTGGTAACGTCATATCGTCACCGCTACCGGCTCAGCCGAACCGGACCGAACCGGGAGGAACCCACCACTGGGACTACCCCTATATGAGTGGTAGCCCAGGCAGTTATTTATTTCTGCTTTGTACTGGATTATTTTCAGTCTACAGGGATGGGAGAGCTACCCTTTGATTAGTCTTGCATGTTTGATGAAACTGGATGCCAAATGCACCTGAAGCTTCTCTGTCTTGGCAGGTTTTAAGATACACCTGTTTAGAGAAATGAGCTAGTCCCGATTTTGACACTAATGAGGCGGATGAAGCCTGCAGCCAGCGGTAAGGAAAAAAAATATATTACAGGCTCCATCTCTTCTGGTTTTAATAAAAATTTGTTGCAGTAGCTCTCTGGTTTTATGTGAGTCCTCCCAGGTCATTCAGACAGGAAACCAAAACCATGAGTAATAACACTACTTTTATTGTGAGGAGATAGTCACATGATCTTGCAAGTCTGAAACTTATCTAATTTCATTTGAATAGCATGTGAAAGTTTTGTATTTTTGTTTTTAGGGTGTTGTAAACCGTCCAGAGTTGCTTTGGGAGAGAGATGGGTGGCATACAAATTTAGTAAAGAAATAAAATAGCAATAGTGCATAGACTTATATACCACTTCGTAGTGCTTTATAGTCCTCTCGAAGTAGTTTACAATGTCAGCATATTGCCCCCAACAATCTGAAGTCCTCATTTTATTGACCTCCGAAGGATGGAAGGATGGTCTGGATTGAACTGCAGGATGCAGGCAGAGTTTGCCTGCAATACTGCATTCTAATCACTGCACCACCATGGCTCCAAACAAACATACAAATTTAATAATAATAATAAACAAATAAGGTTTATATATTTTTAAAAAATAAGTTTTCTCAGTTGCAATGTAGGGCTGTGAAAGTTGGACCATAAGAAAGCCATGAGCGCCAAAGAACTGAGGTCTTTGAACTATGGTGCTGGAGAAGACTCCTGTGAGTCCCTTGGACTGCAAGTTGATCAAACCGGTCAGTCCTAGAGCAGATCAACCCTGACTGCTCTTTAGAAGGCCAGATCCTGAAGATGAAACTCAAATCCTTTGGCCACCTAATGAGAAGGAAGGACTCACTGGAGAAGAGCCTAATGCTGGGAACGACTGAGGGCAAAAGAAGAAGGGGATGACAGAGAATGAGGTGGCTGGATGGAGTCACTAAAGCAGTAGGGGTGAGCTTAAATGGATTCCAGAGGATGGTAGAGGACAGGAAGGCCTGGAGGAACGTTGTCCATAGGGTCACGATGGGTCGGACATGACTTCGCAACTAACAATAACAACAAAGACACTTCTCCCCTCCCTTGCCTTTACTTCCCAGAGCACTCAAGAGGATTCTTTCTGAGATACTTTCCATTCCTCCATTCCTTCTCTGGACTGACATATCTCTTCTCTGTGGCTCTTCCTCCTACCTCCATCATTATTCTCATAGCCCATTATCCTTTAGCACTTTTCTCCGATAACCTTCATGCAACCCAAGACTGCTGACAAATGCACTCAATCTACAAATATCATTTTGAGACTGATTAACAAGCTGCGCAGCTGAAACATCTGACCTGATTTCTAAAGCGCATGGGATTTTTTTCCCCCCTGCAACTTCCTCAACCCCTTGATTTTTCATGAAATCCTGCCTGACGAAAAGTTCAAATGCTTGTAACTTTGGGTTGATCCTAATACAGTGGTGGGATTCAGCCGGTTCCCTCCGGATCGGGCAAACCGGTAGCGCTGACTGCGGGAGGCTCTGCCCACCTGCCCGGACATAATGCGTGACCACTGTGCATGCGCAGAAGGCAGCGCGCATGCGCTCACATTTGCGAACTGGTAGGGAAGGTAAGTGAATCCCACCGCTGTCGTAATACCAATAGCACTTAGACTTATATACGCTTCACAGTGCTTTACAGCACCCTCTAAGCCAGGGGTGTCAAACTCGATTTCATTGAGGGCTGCATCATAGTTGTGTTTGACCTTGGGAGGCTGGGTGTGGGTGTGGCCAGCTTGACGTCACTTGTGTCAGGGGTGCCTATGGTGGCTCGAGCACTCTGCCAGCGAAAATGGAACTCATGAAGGCCGCACGTTGTCCTCCTAAGGTCTATTTTCTCTGGCAGAGGCACCACGGGCCAGTACTTCACTGTTTCCAGGGCGGCCCCGCAAGCCAGACCTAAGCAGCCCGCAGACCGGATCCGGCCCTCAGGCCTTGAATTTGACACCCTGCTCTAAGCCATTTACAAAGCCTTCTTACTTCTCCCAACAATCCGGCCCTCATTTTACCAAACTCGGAAGGATGGAAGGCTGAGCCAACCTTGAACCGGTCCGGGATTGAATTCCTGACTGTGGGCAGAGTTATCTTGCAATAATGCATTCTAACCACCAGGAATCCTATAACTAAAAGTATAGAAATAGAACAGAAATAGAATAACAGAGTTGGAAGGGACCTTGGAGGTCTTCTAGTCCAACCCCCTGCTTAGGCAGGAAACCCTACACCACTTCAGACAAATGGTTATCCAACATCTTCTTAAAGACTTCCAGTGTTGGAGCATTCACAACTTCTGGAGGCAAGTTGCTCCACTGATTAATTGTTCTAACTGTCAGGAAATTTCTCCTTAGTTCTAAGTTGCTTCTCTCCTTGATTAGTTTCCATCCATTGTTTCTTGTCCTGCCCTCAGGTGCTTTGGAGAATAGTTTGACTCCCTCTTCTTTGTTGCAGCCCCTGAGATATTGGAATACTGCTATCATGTCACTCCTGGTCCTTCTTTTCATTAAACTAGACATACCCAGTTCCTGCAACCGTTCTTCATATGTTTTAGCCTCCAGTACCCTCATCATCTATGTTGCTCTTCTCTGCACTCTTTCTAGAGTCTCCACCTCTTTTTTACATCGTGACGACCAAAACTGGATGCAGTATTCCAAGAGTGGCCTTACCAAGGCATTATAAAGTGGTATTAACGCTTCACGTGATCTTGATTACATTCCTCTATTTATGCAGCCTAGAACTGTGTTGGCTTTTTTGGCAGCTGCTGCACACTGCTGGTATGTATGGTGGAAATAAAAAAAAATATATTTTAGGTAAAGTATCACTGAGTAGATAAAGTCCTTTTTTCCCCTGGTGGTTGCAGGAAAACAGCCATAGAAGATAGAATTCTCTGAACCAGTTATACATATGTATATGCATACACACACACAAACTCAC
Organism: Pituophis catenifer annectens; assembly: GCF_029215685.1. Classification (NCBI taxonomy): domain Eukaryota; kingdom Metazoa; phylum Chordata; class Lepidosauria; order Squamata; family Colubridae; genus Pituophis; species Pituophis catenifer. Next base: position 9,222,907 of record NW_027256886.1, on the reverse strand, counting down.
ACATTTGTGAAGAAAAAAAATGCTTCCTTCACAGACATAATTATAAAAATGGGCCAGGGTCTTTTCCTAGCACCAGGTGTTCTGCAAGATAAAATGGTTGGCAGGCAGTCTGTGGAGGAAAAGAAATGAGTTCCCCACCTAGAGAAAAGGACCAGTGTAATTACACAACCCTGGCGGCAAGCAGACAGCAAACAAAAACCCTCATCTCAGCAATTAAGCAAGAAACCTAATTTATTTTCCCCAAAGAGAATCCAGCTGGGAACCGATATTCCAAAATCAGAATCAAGGCGAGCCTTTTGGCCTTTGTGGCAGATGCTTTCTTGGCCGTGAGTCAGCACAACGTTTCGGGATTGCAAAGAGTTTGTAAAATGTCAGAGGAATGAAGTTTCAATGTTGCTGACATGCCTCCCCCTCTGATCTAAGTCTTGTGGATTAAGGGGAAAAAAAACTGGTTTCGGGTGAGTGAAAGCACCAACGGGTGGGGGGTGGGGGAAGCAACACCCTCTACTCTCTTTGATAGCCTGTATCACTCTTTTTTAGTTGTATCAAAAGCTGCCAGTCGTGGAGAAGGTTCATTTCAGGGGTGGGTTCTAAATTTTTTTTACTACCGGTTCTGTGGGCGTGGCTTATTTTGTGGGCGTGGCTTTTTTGTGGGCATGGCTTGATGGCCATGTGACAATTATTTAGGATTTAGCAGAGGTACTGGTCTACCAGGCTGTATCGATTTACCCATTTATTTTTGCAGGCACTGATCTACTCATGTATTTTTGCAGGCACCGGTCTACTCATTTGTTTTCTTTTAACACTGATCAGCTGTAAGGCGGCCCTTTGAAGCCCCATGGCAAGAGTTTAAACAGTTTTTTTCCCTCTGGCCACTAGCTGAGTCTCAGGAGACAGCAATAGATTGGGGGTGGGGCCAAATAATAGGTAAGAATAACACGGGGGTGGGGGGGCGGAGGGGTGGGGGGGCAGAACTGGTTCGGTGACGTCATATTGTCACTGCTACTGGCTCGGCAGAACCGGGCGGAACCCACCACTGGTTCATTTGCTACTCTACTCTATTCTATTCTATTCTATTCTATTCTATTCTATTCTATTCTATTCTACTCTACTCTACTCTACTCTACTCTACTCTACTCTACTGTTCTTTTACTCTACTCTAATTCAACTCTATTCTTATTCTGTTCTATTCTATTCTATTCTATTCTATTCTATTCTATTCTATTCTATTCTACTCTATTCTACTCTACTCTTATTCTTCTCTACTCTACTCTACTCTTATTCTACTCTATTCTTATTCTGTTCTATTTTTCTATTTTATTCTATTATTCTATTCTATTCTACTCTATTCTTACTTATTATATTATATCATTCTATTTTTCTATTCTATTCTATTCTATTCTATTCTATTCTATTCTATTCTATTCTATTCTATTCTATTCTAATTTTCTATTCTATTCTTATTCCTCTTCTCTTCTCTTCTCTTCTCTTCTCTTCTCTTCTCTTCTCCTCTCCCCATTCCCTATCCTATCCTATCCTATCCTATCCTATCCTATCCTATCCTATCCTATCCTATCCTATCCTATCCTTTCCTATCCTATCCTATCCTTTGTAATCAGACACTGAATACCAGCAGTTCTCAAATGTCCTCGGTCTTTCTTCCTCAGTACAAATTTGGCAGAAGTCTGACGATTGTACCCGAAAAGATTTATTTTACAGGCAGTCCTCAACTTGCAGCCATTCGAGTCCCTCTCAAGACCTCTCGAAGTTACAACAGCATTGAAAAGAATGTCCTTCGATCCATCCTTGCATTTATAACTGTCCCCAGTCACATGATCACAATATGGGTGCTTGGCAACTGCCCTGTGCTTGTGACAGTTGCAGCATCCCAGGGTCACCTGTTTGCCATTTGCACACCTTCCCAGGCGGCTTCTAACCAGCAAAGTCAAGGGCTGGAGGAGTCAGATTCATTTAACAACCCCCACGGTTCACTTAACAACTGCAGTAATTCGCTTAACAACCGTGACCAAAAAAGATTGTGAAATCGGTTGCGACTCCTTTAACAACTGCCTGGCTTAGTAAGGGAAATTCTGGTCCCAGTTGTGGTCATAAGTTGAGGACGACCAGTACGATCTGTAAGAGCTGATAGAAAAGTGAGGTTAAACCCACTCTTGTATAAGTGAACATGTGTGACCAATCTACCAATCTTTGAACTACATCTACCGTAGTCTTTATTGCTGGTTGTGTTGGTTGAGGCTGATGGGAACTGCAGTCCGAAACAACAGAAGGGTGTCAAAATTTGCCTCTGAGATGCAGCCTGATAGAAAGGGTTGAGTTTTTTTTTTCATCCTCCTAGATCAGCGATGGCTAACCTTTTTGCCGTCGTGTGCCAAAAGTGGAGGGAGTGGGGGGGCTCACATGTGTGTGTGCCCACACTCATAATTCAATGTGCCCCGGGTCGTTTCCGGCCTCCGGGGGTGGTGAGAAGGCCGTTTTCTTTCTCCCCAGGCTCCTAGAAAGGAGAGACATTCCACAGCCTGTTTCCTGACTTCCGGTGGGCCCGGAAGGCCCGGAAATCAGCGGGCCGGTACGCACATGAGCGCTACAGCTGAGCTAGGGCAATCCTCACATGCCCACCGATATGGCTCCACGTGGCACCTGTGGCACACGTGCCACAGATTCGCCATCACGGTTCTAGATAATATTATTGTGATCGCATAAAGTTTTATGTTTTGATTGATTAGCCCTTGGGCTTTATCAAAGTGCAGAGTTCCAGAAACAAATTATTACTAAAATTTGATAAAGCAATTTAAAATGGAATTGGATAAAATACAATTTAAAATGAAATTGGAATAAAATACGATTTAAAATGAAATTGGAATACAATGCAGTCTAAAATGAAATTGGAATAAAATACAATAATGTAATAATGTAAGGGACAGATAAAATATGATAAAATTATATTTCATTGTCACACCTGCAATCTACCCCAATCAGTACCACATATTCTACCCTTTGGAATCAACAGCCCCTGGAGCTCTGGGTAGCCCCCGACCTCTGCTCTTTCCGCCGTGACCTGAAAATGTGGCTGTTTCGTTTGGCCGGCCTGGACTGATGGGGTTTTAATTCTAATTTAATTTTAATTTGTTAGTCTTAATTGTACTTTTAACTGTTAAATTATGAGATTTGGATTTAATTTTTAAACTTTTTATTAGATGTTTCTTAACTGTTGTGAGCCGCCCTGAGTCCGGCTGGAGATAGGGCGGCATATAAATCTCATTAATAAATAAATAAATAAATAAATAAAATATATTGATCTCAACTGAACCATTTTGCTTAAGTCCTGTGCTGTGTTAAATGTTATTTTCAGATTCTGACCGCACGGAAGGGAAGTTGTTTTGATATATGGGGATCCCAATGGGTCATTCGTTTGGTATATAGACCAAGGTCTCTCACCTTCTTATAAAGTCATTTTGGAACAATTTGGAATTAATGCCCAAATGAATGTAATTTGGGAGTGTCCAAATTAATTCAATTTACAACTCAATTCACCCTGAACTGGCTGGTCATATTTCCAATGATGAAATTGGCAAACATTAGAAGGAATAAGAGCCAACATTTAAATGGATTCATAGGTAAAAGCAGGTTTGCGAATTCAATATCGAACTATAAAATTTTCAGTCTTCATTCTCATTACCAATCATTTTAATTATAATGTTGCATATGCATGCTTAATTTTATGCTTAATGTTTTATTCATATATATATATATATATATATATATATATATATATATATATATATATATATGTGTGTGTGTGTGTGTGTGTGTGTGTGTGTGTGTGTGTAGTTAATATTTCGGGTTTCTTCCCGTGTAATTGTGGATATATCCCTTTTAGGGATATATCCACAATTACACGGGAAGAAACCCAAAATATTAACTATACACACATATATACCCGTGAAAACTTACATAGACATATATATATATACTTTCTAATTTTGAGAAATTAATAAATTTTCTGCTTTTAAAGGGCAGTTTGAATTCTTTCTGTGGATTTAATTAATGAAGTTGCAGCTGGGAAAACTGAGGTTAATTATATGGAAGTTAATAAGTCAATAAAATTGCAATGTAATTACAGTTCAATTTGATTAACTAGAGGGTGGAGATTTTAAAGTTATTTTTCAATATCATAAACCGGTGTGGAGAATAACATGATAATATATAATCACTTGGCATTAGAAGCACTCTTTGCTGAATAAAACTAAAAGTACAGTACTTATATGTTTCTTTCTTGTGTGTACGGAATACCCAATGGGGTTATGCAAAAATAGAAGGTTTCTGTGTAAAACTGTTCTTTATAGGTAACATTACATGTTATTTTTGTGCTTAACAGCCAAATATCTATAAGATACATCCCAAAGTGTTCAGGAAGCAAAATTTTTGAAACAACCAAGTTCAGAGAACACCAAGGATTATTCTGAGTTATATAAATCTATCTCAGCATCTACTTCTGTCCTACTATCGCAGGACCATTGAGAGTGTCCTGACATATGGCATTCTTGCATGGTATGGGAGCAGCTCTGTAGCGGACAAAAATGCTCTACAGAGAATCATTAAAACTGCCCAGAATATCATTGGGCTCCAGCTACCAGCCCTGAACGACATCTTCGAATCTCGCTGTTTGAGAAAGTTGCATAACATTCTCAGTGATTCTTCCCATCCTGCTTACAAACTTTTTGGATTGTTGCCTTCTGGCAGAAGATACAGAACAATTAAAACTCGGACCACACGACTTCTGAATAGTTTTTATCCCAGAGCTATAATTGCACTCAACAATGAACTAAAGGGCCACCATCAGTGAGCTGTTGGACAGTACTACTTGGTCTGTTGTGTGGATGTTTGGGTGGTTTAGGGGTGGGGAATTTGTGGTGGGTGGGAGTGTGTTTAGGGATTGTTATGTGTGTTGGATCTGGTTTTTGGGTGTTAAGTGAATTTCGTTGTATGGGTATACTGTGTATACACGTACAATGACAATAAAGTTATATATATATATATAACTTTATATATGCTTTACAGTGCTTTACAACCCTCTCTAAGCCATTGACAGACTCTGCATATTTGCCCCCAACAATCTGGGTCATCATTTTACCGACCTCAGAAGGATGGAAGGCTGAGTCAACCTTGAGCCTGGTGAGACTCGAACTGCCAAACAGCTGGCAGCCGGCAGTCAGCAGAAGTAGCCTGCAGTACCGCATTCTAACCACTGCGCCACCACGGCTCATATGCAGGTAGTCCTCAACTTACTACAATTCGTTTAGTGACCGTTCAAAGTTAAATCAGCATGGAAAAATGTGACATATGACCATTTTTCACACTTATGACCTTCATAACTGTGATCAAAATTCAGATGCTTGACAACTGGTTCATACTTATGACCATTGCTGTGTCCCAAAGTCATGTGATCCCCTTTTGTGAACTTCTGGGCAGCAAAGTCAATGGGAAAGCCAATCTCATTGTACATATGTTGTGCGCTGACAATAAAGATTTGAATTTAGATCCATTTAACAACCAGGTTACTAACTTATCAACTGCAGTGATGCACTTAACAACTATGGCCAGAAAGATTGTAAAATGGGGCAAAACTCACTTAACAAATGTCTCATTTAACAACAGAAATTGTGGTCATAAATCGAGGACTATATGTATTCTCTTCTGTTATACTTGTATCTTTGTTTGTTGTAAGACACTTTTTTGGGAATCAAATCTAAGGCACTAAAGCAGCCTTAGAATATACATAATCCTATGTATAGTATGAAGTTGTCCTTGGTAATAGAAAAAAAAATCCCCCTTCAATTAAAAGATGCTTAAGAAATGTCAAGAATTTAAAGCGTATTATTTTCAGGCCCTTGGGGCTTAGAAAAACCTGAATGTATTTGCATTTACTTTCTTTTTCTACAGTAATTAATATCAGATTATAGTCCTACGATGACTACTCTAGTTCTGCTTTGCCTGACTGCATTTTAATTATTCCCTCCACCTTTTTTTTTCCTTTGCATCTCCTTGCTTTAGAAATGTTTCTGGAAAGGATTATTAAATATAAGCTGACAGGCAAAATGTAGATATGCCTTTTTGTGCCATTGGCGGGAATCTCCCACTCCAACAGAGAGTAATCAACAGGTCATCTTGGGAAAGATTCATTGCCTGTTAGAGAGATTCACTGCCTAGAAGCGTTTCAGCATTCAGTAATACAGAATCTAAGAATATATTTATATCACAGCTACATCAGAGGTGGGTTTCAGCAGGTTCTGACCAGTTCTGGAGAACCGGTAGCGGAAATTTTGAGTAGTTCAGAGAACCGGTAGTAAAAATTCTGACTGGCCCTGCCCCCATCTATTCTCTGCCTCTCGAGTCCCAGCTGATCGCGAGAAAATGGGGATTTTGCAGTAACCTTCCCCTGTCATGCCCACCAGGGTAAGCCACGTCCACCAAGCCACGCCCACAGAACCAGTAGTAAAAAAATTTGAAACCCACCACTGGAGGGAGGGAGGGAGGGAGGGAGGGAGGGAGGGAGGAAGGAAGGAAGGAAGGAAGGAAGGAAGGAAATACACATACACATCAGCCTAATACCAGCCATGTAAAATCTTTTGTTGCATTTCTTGTATTTAAGCTGAAGTGAATCCACCAAGTTTTCATAACTTCTTTCAAATTATCTCTTGTATGCGAGTGCACAATCTCTAATATTTTTTTCCCAAAAGAGATTTAAGTTGATACCAGAAGAACCATGGCAAGTTATCAGTTATTTGTTGCTCAATTTGATCTTTATTGAAAGGTTCCTTCTTATTATATTAGCCTATAAAGACTACATATATATTCCTTCAAAGATTTCATTTTAGCCAAACCATGATAATCAACCTGACTGACAGATGTTATTAGAGGAGTTAAAGGGGAAGTATCTTTTATCAAAACTACAGCTGTTCCATATTTGAAGCATTTTCTGGTAAAGACATTTTCAATCTCTTTTATTCTAGAAGAATATTGTGGGCGAAAAAAAGCATTGATTTATAAATTTATGTAGCCCTAACATAATTTCAATACGAAACCATTGTTTGAAAGAGTCTCCTATAACATATAGAATTATATGCCTTAAGTGTGCTGCTTAATAATATATTAACAAATTGTTTCTAATGTCTATATAAAATCCTTTTATTTAATTTTAGTTTTTGTGCATGGAAACAAAAACTAGTTTCTAGTTTGCTTTACCAAAGATTTAAAGCCTGATCTGAAAAGTTAAGCCATGCAAGAATTTTCATTTTAACCCCTGCAATTTAGCCTAAAATACTGAAAAATTCTGAAGTTCTGATACATATTAATTGTAAAGTTTTTTTATTAATATATTTAGTTATGGCAATACCTAAATATTTTAAAGGTTTATTTGCTGTTTATTTGCTAAGAGTGTAGAATGTCAACTCGCAAAGCATCCCTGGCTTGCTCTCAAGTTGCAATAGGCCAGAGGGGATGAAAAACTGGCGAAATGGCACAGCAGCCAAAGACAGATGCACATTCCACACTTATCTCTCTTAAGGCTGTATCCCAGGGTTGCTTACAGCAGCCAGAGGGGAGTTGGTGAACGTTATTGATAACACAATAAGGAGAGGGGAAACAGGGTAATAATTGGAGCGTAAATTACGTAGGGTCAGAGCTGGCTTCACTTGGGAACGTGCCGACATGAAGCTCCTAATAAATAACTGGATTTCTTTTGAAGCTTGGCTCGAGACTCATGATTTAATTAGGGCATCCGTTGGAACCCTGACAGCAAGCCAGCTCTGACCCTACGTAATTTATGTTCCAAATACCTTCTGAATTTTGGGAAATGTATGAAGAAACATTAAATGGTAATGGTGATGACGTTTTCCATTCAGTCTTGTCTGATTCGATGGACCAGGTCTCTCTCACATCTACTGATCTTGACTACTTATTTGAGTTTTTCTATGCTCTAACTTATGTCTGCTTTGATAATGGCCGGCCACCATGTTCTTTGGTGGCCTGGTTTTCTTTTACTGCTAACATGAGATGTTATTTGTTATAATTAACTGATAATCCAGACGCCTCTGCAAAGTCCTGTAGCTCCTTAATATAGCTAGCTGAATAAGAAGCATTTGAGAGAGGCAACATTTTATCATCTCAAATAGATTTAAAAGATATGGTACGACTTGCTTCCCATTTTTATTGTGTTAATCTGATTATTAGATCTAAGAGCTGTTGCCAGCACTTCTATAGTTAAGCTAAACAGTAAACGTGAAAAGAATAACCTTTGCTTAGTACCTATTGAATTCATAAGGGGATCTGAATTGTAACTGTTAACATCTTATCTGAGCTTTAGTTGGTCCATATATATGTTCAGTCATCTTACAGAAGCCAGCATCAAATTTAAATTTAATTCATATTTATTTTAAAATTTGCATTCTGAGAGGCAAAGGCTTTAAATATATCTAAAGAATATATGGCTTAATTTTTACTAATTTGTATGCTACGTAATGATGATAGGGATAGATATATTATGGTTTGGAATCTATATGAATATTTTATCTATAATCACTTTTAATGGATTAGATAACCATTTTGATTAGAGTTTATAATCCATATTGAGATGTTTGATGATCCTACAAAATGCTAAATCCTGGGAGTTTTTACCCATTTAATGATCAAAATGATCTTACAGTGCCTTTTAGATTCTGATAAAGGTTTTCCCTGGTGCAAAATATTGATTTTTTTTCCGTTTTACAACCCTATAGTCCCTTGATCCAGGGTGGTTGGGTGGAGCTGGGTGTTTACTGGCTGGATACTCTTCCTGATGCCTAAGCAGAGTTCACAGCAAATATATTCTCTTTGCACCCTGAGAGAGAAAAACATCTGCCACTGGCTAGGATTGAACTCTCAAACTTCCAAGTGGGAGGTGAGCATCTTCATCACTAGGCCACCACACTGCTCCTGTGCAAAGTACTGAATAAAAGTAGAAATTCAGGAATTAAGACCTCTTTAAATTCTTTATAATATTCCCCTGACAATCCATTAGGGCCAGGAGATTTTCTATTTTGAATGGTCTTCAGTGACCGGTAGCAAAAATCCCTGCCCCCCCGCCCATGCTCAGCTGAGCCACATGATCATCAGAGGCTTTTTTTTTAAAAGCATTTTTTCTACAACCTCTTTGGCTGAAAAAATGCTTTTAAAAGTAAAAAAAAAAAAAGCCTCTGATGATCAGGCGGCTCAGCTAGGATCGTCAGAGGCTTTTAAAAGCATTTTTTTCTACAACCTCTTCAGCCGAGGTCACATTAACTCCCCCACCAAGCCATGCCCATAGAATCGGTAGTAACAAATTTTACATTTCACCCGTGCCATGCCCCCCCAGGACCCCCCAAGGTCAAACACAACCCTGATGCGGCCCTCAATGAAATTGAGTTAGACACCCCTGCTTTAACATCTACAATTTTTATTTGACTTCCTATTGCATTGCACTGGGCTTTTAATGTTGATTCAAATTATTTTTTTTTCCCCCATAAGGCATAATCCTGCCAAAACGCCATTATATTCTTATTGAAACCAAGGAAATTAGTTTCAAGCATTCACTGAAGCTCAATAGAAGCTAGGTTTTTTCATGGGCTGGATCATGGGTTTATTGTTTTATAATAGCTGCGTGTGTCATTCTTTTCGGTACTTGTTACAGCAAAATGGAAGTGGAAGCTCCGTGAAATAAACACATCTTCAGCAGGATCCCCAGGTGAATGCAATAGTTTGTTTTCCCGTTCTAGGACACCTGGCTCCGTTCTTCAGTATCCAGACAAGTAATTCTGCCCCACAAGTATTTCCAGGGAAAAGTTATTTTCGTTCTGAAAAGCCCAAGAGGGCCCTCCGAGAGCCTTTGGCTTAATCCTGAGCTTTCAATTGCACCTGCTTTCATATAATAATACTGAGATTTCAAATGACACATTTCCTACATTCAGCGTGCTTCAGACAACATCCATTCTCCCAGTAAAGGATCGCACAGAAGTGAAGGCGTTATTTTGCCTTATCTACACAAAGTGGCAACTGAAGAAGTCCCACCTACGTGTTTCTGAACTCAGTAGGACAGGCCTAAGTATTTTCCTCTACCACTGATTGATCAGTTGATAAAGATGGAGTTATCTAAAAATAAAAATGAAATGAAAAATGAAACAACAGATATTTTGGACCAAGCCATATCCTCTCTTTATCAGTCTCTTTCCCCCCCTTCCTCCGATCCATCTCCCCTCCTTACAGTAGATTATTCAAGACAGGAAAGGTTGATCAGAAAACTACCTCCTTCCTTCCTTCCTTCCTTCCTTCCTTCCTTCCTTCCTTCCTTCCTTCCTTCCTTCCTTCTCTCCCTCCCTCCCTCCCTCCTTCATTTCAGACCCTCCCCTTTCTTCTCAGCTTCTGTGCTTTCCTTGCTTCAACAAAATTAGGCTGAATTTCTTCTTTTTTTTTGTATTTTTGTAATTTGTATTTTGTATTTCCGTGTTTCCCCCAAAATAAGACCTCCCTTGAAAATAAGCCCTCCCCAAAAAATAAGCCTTCCCTGAAAATATTTAAATGCATGCGCAGCTGGTCCCCACCATTTCCTCTGGTTAGGGTTTGGGAGACAGAGCTGGGAATCAGGTAAAATGGCAAGAGGAGCCCCGTCTTGCTCCACGCACCCCAAAATAATAAGACCTCCCAGAAAATAAAGCCAAGCACTTATTTCAGGGTTCAAAAAAATATAAAACAGGGTCTTATTTTCGGGAAAACACAGTATATATGGTAAAATAAGGTCAAAGAGGGACACAAGAAAGGGCAACATTTTAAAACACAATAAGTTCAAATATTTAAATCTCTGCCATCATTAAAAACTAGAGCAAGATAAAACCATTAGGTGAAAATGAACTTCAGTCCACACTAAACTATAATCCGCATTAAGATTTCCTTGTCATTCCTTGTCAGGCCCCAAGAACCAAGAATGATACGTGGCATTACTTAAGAGTGGTTTACTGTACTTCACCTATAGACAGAATCTTGCCAGACTAAAGCAACTATTTGCAAACTATAACTATACTCTGGGAGTCGCTAGAAAGGAGCCATTCTAACCCTCTTCCCGCTAACTGAACTTTCCAAACTAAGCTACCTCTTTACTTTCTGGAAAGCAGGCCCTCCCTCCTGGGAATCCAGGCTACATTCTACCACATGCAAGTTTAACAAGGGGAAGGTGGGTGGGAATGTAAAGCGAACCAGCACATTTCTCTAAGGAGGGTGTGATGAAACGTGGCTCTCTCTACAGAAAAAGAGGGAGTGGAAAGTAGTCCTCATCTTAGAATCACTTGTTTAGCAACCATCAATCAAATGATCAAAATCCGGGTGCTTGGGAACCAGCATGTATTTATGACAGATGCATTCTCCCGAGGTCATGTGATCATTATTTGCAAATTTCTCATTTAGCTTCTGACAAGTCAATGAGGGAAGCTGAATTCGCTTAACAACCTCGTGATTCACTTAACAATTGCAATGATTCGCTTAACTGCACAATCATGGCCAAAAATTGTAAAAGCAGGTGTTAGGGTTCCAAATAACACCCCCAACGAAAGAAAACTCCGAAGCTTGAGTTTCCCCAAAGTTACATTTTATTAGAGATGTTATATTGGCACATCTGGGAAAACCCGAATCTGAAAGTTTCCAGGTTTTTCCCACCCAAAGAAAAGTTCAAGTCCATGCCCAACATCCACATGTCCATCACATGGTCCAATCCAAGCACCGTTCCAACTGGGGATGCCTCCCAGTTACAGCCTTCCAGGTGCAGGGCAAGTTGTCCTTGGCTCTCTGAGAAAGGAATGTTATTATGACTATATATCACCCATCCCAGTTTCCCACAGTAGTAAATGTGGCAGGTCTGAAGGCCTAATACAAAAGATGGCTTCCAGGCCTGACAGGCCACCCCTCCCCCCCCGGTCATCAGATGCAGCTCACTTAACAATGTGTTTAGCAATAGAAATTCTGGTTCCAATTGTGGTTGTAAAATTTTTTTTAAATTTTTTTATTTTATTTTATTTATTTTTTTAATTTGATTTATATGCCGCCCTTCTCCGAAGACTCAGGGCAGCTTACAATGTGCTCAGCAATAGCCTTCATCCTTTTGTATATTTATACAAAGTCAGCTTATTGCCCCCACAAACTGGGTCCTCATTTCACCTACCTTAGAAAGGATGGAAGGCTGAGTCAACCTTGAGCCTTGGCGAGATTCGAACCCTGCAGTAATTGCAGGCAGCTGGTCTTAATAACCAGCTTTTAATAACAGGGTGCCTTAAACCCCTGTACTACCAAGGCTCTTGAGGACTTGGTATTGAGGACTACCTGTATAAATGGTTTAATCCAGGCCCCACAATTCATGGCGGCAGCTGCAGGCACGGAGCAAATGATACTGGCAGCCCTGAAGATCCGAAGGTGTTTCGTTGGGTGTGTTACTTGGAACCCTGACAGATACCTTATGATGGCAATCAAAGAAATCACAACACCTTGTTTACTGAGCTGCCCTCATCAACTGAGGAAATAATCTCAATTTTGAATTAAACCCATTACACAAACGGATGCCTGTTTGTACTCTCACACACACATGTGCAGAAAATTAATGGCATTAAACATTTTCATAACTTTTGAGCTTCCAAAGCAGCAAAATTCTTTCCTTCCACTAGTACAACTTTTAAATATGACCAGAATCTAATTTCTTGCCATCCATCCTCCTCTGGTCCTCACAGACCCATCACACAGTCTTAGTTTTATTTTGTTTTCTCTTCCCAGATGTTGCTGAAATTCATCAAACAGAATGCCTTGCTGCAGGAGGTGCAGTAGTTTAATTAAAAAAAATAGGGATATGATATTTATATGCAAGTGGAATTGCTAGATAAGGTACCATTGCTCTGGTATGTTACCCAGAGTGAAATTTCCAAATAGAGTTTATGGGACTGGTTTAAAAATGGTGTCTGGAGGGAAAAGCTCAGTCCCAGATAATAATTAATTTCCTATTTTGGTGTGGTTAGGGTGAGGTGGAAAGAAGTTAAATGACCATAGCTGCATTAGAAAGGAAAGAATCTATCTAGCAACTAGAATGGGATTCAGCACCACCCAAATAATGTACAAGATATGCATCCAACTACTTTCTTTTTTTTCCCCCTTGGTTCCTTTTGTGGGGAAAAGTATCGATTTATTCTGTGGTAGAGGCAAGCTGCCATTCATTTCTACAACATAGCTCGCCTCTTTCCAGAATTCTAGCTAACTGTGACTCAGCATCTTTTTTTTTTTGTACCAACAAGATTATGTAGCATCTTTTAACCCTAAAATTACATTTCAATGCCCCGGCCACCGAATAGAACTTCCTGAGTTGTTTCTGGAATCCAGCATGATTCAGCTAAGCCGTAACGATCCTAAACCTTCCCTGCTGTAAAATAGGAACTAGGCCTCAGAAACAGGCTAGCCTAGAGAATTAAAAAAAGAAAGAAAGAAAGAAAGAAATCTGAGCCAGTCAGGACTTTGTTACCGTCGGCCCAGATTGATCGATCTTCTTCCAGGAACTGCATTGTTTCCCCTACAGGCAGAAACTTTCTACGCTGGTCTTTCAACCCCTCTAATCCAGAGGGAAAATTTTTGCCCTCTGCATCATGCGTGAACCTCTCCTCTTCAGAAAATTAAGCTATGACTCTGCCCATCCACATGAAGCAGGAACTTCAAAAATTGGAGAAACTCTCCTTCAATCCCTCTTCGCGTCTGGGCATCTTTGCGATCAGCCCTTAAGTGCCTCGGAAGAATCTTTAAGACTGAGCCCTCTCATTTCTGTTTATTACCTTCCCAAAATACTGTCTCTAGCTGCTTGCCAAAGGAGGCCCATCCCTTACCTTGTAATACTTGGGAAGCATGCTAGTTCCTCAGATCATAGGTGGAATTTGGCAACGTGGTCCTAAAGCGATCGTCCGGAAAAACCGATAAAACCCCAATTAAAAGAAAAAAGCGTAAGGCTCTCATTCTGCTTGCTCCTGCAAGACTCTAGGGCAGTCGATTAACTTTGCAGACTCTCTCTGCTCTGCTGTTCTATGTATATCTCAAAAAGTCTGAGTAAGGATGCTACAAATGGCCAAATGTACAAATGCGGTGCCTATGGGTGGAGAATTGCACTGAAAGCAGGAAGCTTTCACTACAACCTGATTCCTGTCAGGGCTACTAATTCAATCTTTATACAGCATCAAAACAAATTCCACATGAAAAATTAAGGGAATTCTAGCCGGCAGCTGTACTCTCTGTGCTTTCCTGACCTCACTGCATTGGGTTTTTTGGTGGGTTTTTTTTTTCTTACTACCTTTGTGTTCCTGATGGCTTTGAGCCAATTCCATATTCCCGGACTCAGGGTATAACCGAATCCTGACCTCATTGCAAAATATCTTAACTTGGACTCTATTTAGACATCATATCCTCCAGCATCAGAGACTGTGCTCTCTCTGCAATAGAGTGAGGCAGCCCCAATACTCTAAGCAAAATTGCTTTTTAGGTTGGGAAACCTGTCGTCCATTTATCTTGTAACTGCAGGTAATTCATCATATCCTCCTTCAAGCGTATCCTCTTGGCTATAAGATGCCCTAAAGTGACTCAGGGAGGCAGAGCCAGATTAAAAGAAGGAATGGGATAGGGTCTTTAGAAGAATGTTTTCCCATCAGGGCAATTTCCATGGTTATTGCTGAGAAATCTTAGTGGTGAAGTCTACACATCTGGGAGTTGTCTTTCTTAAAGGTAAAGGTTCCCCTCGCACACATCTGCCAGTCGTTCCTGACTCTAGGGGGCAGTGCTCATCTCCGTTTCAAAGCCGAAGAGCCAGCGCTATCCGAAGACATCTCCATGGTCATGTGGCCAGCATGACTCAACGCCAAAGGTGCACGGAACGCTGTTACCTTCCCACCAAAGGTGGTCCCTATTTTTGTATTTGCATTTTTATGTGCTTTCGAACTGCTAGGTTGGCAGAAGCGGGGACAAGTAATGGGAGCTTACCCCGTTACGCGGCACTAGGGATTCGAACCGCTGAACTGCCGACCTTTCGATTGACACTGCCACTAAGACAGCCACTGTCTTAGCCACTGAGCCACCGCGTCCCATGTGTCCTGACTGGGAAACACCAATTATACTCCAAGCAACTGCTTAGCAGGGATTCAATTCTCAGGTGAGCAGAACAGCCTAAAGCACAAACATCACTTAGATGATGAAGCTCTCCTTTCTATCATATAATTATGCCTTTTGCCAGCAGCCTTCTCCTGCTAATGGTCCTTCCCCCCCCACATACAACCCATAGTTTGTAGCCGAGCCATTGGAAAAGCCAGTCATAAGGCAAGGAAAATCCAGGAGCATTTCTATACCTGAATTAGGGAAACAGATTTTTTTTCCTCCATCATTTTGAAAGGAAATCTCAAAATCTGATTTCATATTGCACTACTTAGGGACGCTATTTGATACAACTTTCTGCATTCTTTTGTAAGATGGTCGCAGGCCACTGTTATCTACCAAACTTCCCCAACCTGGAATCTATTGCACATACTGGAGATCAATTACCAATATTAATAGAAGAGAATATCTATAGCTCAGGGTTGAACTGTGGGATCCATGATGCTGTTTGAGCTTGGGTGTCCCTAAGGTTCTTTTGTTCCAAAATACAACTGAAGAGGAGGAAGAAGAGAAAGGGAGAAGGGAGAAGGGAGAAAGAAGAAGGAAGGAGGAGGAGGAGAGGGAGAAGGAGGAGGAGGAGGGGGGGAGAAAGAGAAGGAGAAGAGAGAAGGAGAAGGAGGAGGAGGAGGAGGAGAAAGAGAAGGGAGAAGGGAGAAGGGAGAAGAGAGAAGGAGAAGGAGAAGAAGAAGGAGAAGGAGAAGGAGAAGGAGAAGATTATTTTTAGCTTCCTGGATGAGAAGCAAAATGTTTTCAAGGAAAAAAAAACCCCAAAGAGTCCAGTTGCCTTTTGGAAAAGCATCTTTGGGACAACCACAATCTGGATGATTGAGAATCTCCATAGTCCTCTGAGGTCAGTGCTAGTGGTGACAAGCCTAGCATTGTTGATGTTACCTAGTTTGGTAAAGAAACGTTTGCAAGGAAACAATCTCAAAATATATGTATTTGTATTTATTATGGCTGTTCACCGCCCTGAGTCCTTCGGGAGTAGGGCGGTATACAAATATGAAAAATAAATAAATAAATAAATAAATAAATAAATAAATAAATAAATAAATAAATAAATAAACAATCAAGCTCAACAATCAATCAGGACCCCGTAATTACCAATATGTCCAGCTGGAATGTTGTTCACTGCCTTTGGAACTAAAGTCAGTGAGGGGGAAAAAAGGCTGTATGTATATTACTGATCTGGCTGAAATGTCAGATTGAGCAGCAAACTGTTGGCAAGGCCACCTGACATCTGTTTGGGCAGCAGGAGAACAGGGCAAACTGAATTCCATGCTCTGCCTTTCTCCCATGCTGAGCTTGGCAATAAAACTGATAATTTGGCTCCCTGACTCAGCTGCATCACAAGTGGGAATCAAATTACAGAAACCTGATTCATATACTGTAACTGCCATGAACAGGCTGAACAAAAGCTTTCTGCTTATTATTAGAAAGAAAGGCTCTCCTCCCTTTTCATCCCGTACTGCAATAACATGCCAGAATTTAAAAAAATAAATAAACCTAAAGAATAAGTTTCCCTAATTCCAGTTCAAATGGCTTACCGTTTATCTGGGAGACAGTGGAGGGCTGGGAGACCTGGCGTGCTGTGGCCCATGGGGTTGTGAAGATAAACAGATTAAGAGAGTTGGAAGGGACCTTATAGGTTATCTAATCAACTCCACCGCCTCAGCAGGAGATCCTACACCATTTCTGACAAATGGCCGTCCAATCTTTTCTTGAAAGTCTCAAGTGATGAAGCTCCCACAACTTCCGGAGGCAACTTCTGTTCCATGGGTTGATTGTTCTCTCTGTCAGGAAATGTCTCCTTATTTCCAGGTTGAATCTCTCTTTGGTCAGTTTCCATCCATTATTCCTTGTCTGACCTTCAGGTGCTTTGGAAAATAGCTTGACCCCTTCTTCTCTGTGGCAGCCCCTTGATTGAACAACAGGCACTTGATTGAACAGCAACAACAACAACAACAAAATGCTGAACTGATTGGGCCACCACCAGTGCCAGATCCCATTGAGTGTATACAAAGGAACGTGGCTGAAAGGGTCAGCTTGACCACAGCCTACAGCTTTCCCCGGCCAGAATCTTAACTTGAGCTCCAAGTGGCCAGTCTGGAGCAAGGCAAACAAAACCTTGAGTTACAACTTTGAGGTTATTACAGTCCAGTGGTGGGTTCCAACCGGTGTTACCACTGGTTCTCTTCGTGCTCACTTTGCTCACATGCGTGCCGAATTTGTGCTCCGCACAAGTGCATTTGATTTCAGCCCAGCTGTTGTGGCCCGCCAGTGGCCTGCGCGGATCGTGGCTGATCCCGACGAGGAGGAGGCTGGTGTGGTGTCGCGCCAGCAGCCAGCACACGCGTCGGACAGCGAGGAGGCTGAAGAGGATGTGGTGCCAGAGGCAGAGACTCAGCCAGGGCCTTCAGAACCTCCAGAGGCTCCTTCAAGTGAAGAGAGCGAAGTGGAGGAGCCTCTTTTCAATGCTCGAGCACGCAAGGCTGCCAAAAGGCAGGAGTGGCTACTCAGGAGGAGGAGGTCTCTTCGAGACTAAGGCTTGAGGATAATTGGCCACTCCCTTAGCCTATTTAAGTCACACACCATTAGTAAGTTTCTTGCTGGAAACAACTTGTAATTATCATCAGAGCATTTTTGGAAAAGTCTTATCATATCTTGTTTTCTGGGCTAGTTGCCAACCTTTGCTGGACTTTGGTTTATTCTTGCTACTTAATAAATTTGATAAGGACCGTTGGTGTGTGTCAATATCCTCGGGAATCCGGAGCTGGGGCAGAACACCAGCTGAGGCGCAGCAATCCACTCTGCTGTGCCTATCAGCTGGACTAAAAAACGACAAATAAAGGTAGGTATAACACGAGGGCCCAGCTCACAGTCACAGAGAACCAGTTCGCTGATGTCACATCATCACCACTACTGGCTCGCCCGAACCGGACCGAACCGGAAGCAACTCACCACTGTTACAGTCATAAAATGGATCGGTCAAATGACCAGCTCAATTTTGTGACATTTTGTGTGGTGTTCATTAAATGAATCACTGCACTCCTTAAGTGATTGCCGCAATCATTAGATAAACCAATGGTTTGCCATGGGTGCAATTTACACCAAAAACTAGAAGTAAAACTTGGCCACGTGACCGAGGGATGATGCAAATGGCTGTAAATGCAGCCCAGCATTTGAGTAGCTGAAGGGCAATCAGTGACCATGGGGTGGGGGGAAGGGGCTGACCATCAGAACTTTGAATCTGGGCCGCCAGGTAGGTCCTTCAGAACTTCAACGGAATGTCGCTATGGTCATAAGTTGAGGCCTACCTGTAAACCAGTCCAAAGTTACAATATGAGTCACACAATCTCACCAAACGTCAGTTTCAAGTTATTCCTTTAAAAAGAGAACAAAATTACAGCAATGTAGAGAATGGATCAGAACTGGACAGGGCAACAGGGGTGTTATATTTCTCCTGTGAAGGCACTGAATCGTTTGCACATTAATATGAGGAGAAAGAGAATGAGAGAAAGAGAGGGAGAGAGAATGAGAAAGAGAGAGAATGAGAGGGAGAGGGAGAGGGAGAGAGAGAGAGAGAGAGAGAGAGAGAGAGAGGGAGAGGGAGAGAATGAGAGGGAGAGAATGAGAGAAAGAGAATGGGAGGCGAGAGGGGAATGGCTTCCAACCACAGAAATGTGACCTTCAGCTCTTTTACAAAATCAATCCTGTCAAGTATTCTTCCACAATCATTTGCCTCATCAGTCACTAACTTCTTACTAATGACCTTTCTCTCACTCTCTGTCCACAGTCTGAACACCTCTAATGGCTGAAAGGAATCGTAAAGCAAATTTCTCAATGGAGGATGCTTAGAATTTGTAACATCTGATGAGGTCCAGTAATAATAATATTGATGTAGATTCCCGCTGAGTTTTTAAAAAAGAAAAAAAAATGATTAAGAAATATGATGCCATGTTGCTGGAGGTTAATGGGAATAACAGAATTGGAAGGGATCTTGGAGATCTTCTAGTCCAACCCCTATACCAATTCAGAGAAACAGTTGCCCCATCTCTTCTTAAAAACCTCCAGTGATGGAGCACTCACAACTTCTGAAGGCAAGTCTTTCCACTGATTAATTGTTCTCAGAATCAGGAAATTTCCCCTAAGTTCTAGGTTGCTTCTCTCCTTGATTGGTTTCCATCCATTGCTTCTTGTCCTGCATTCTAGTTCTAGTCTACTTCTAGTTCTACTTCTTCTAGTTCTACTTCTAATCCAGCACATGTGATAAACTCTGCACTGTATATGTCTACGCAGGTTAGATTTACACAAAGTAGCCATGGTTTGCTAAATAAGTCATACCTGGCTGGGGTGATGCTAAGCCAAAATGGTTGGTTTATATGACATCTAATGATGGGAGCAAGAGAAAGAGGCTTATTTGGGTAATATTTTCCGTAAAAAGGAATGCCTGTGATTAATGTTTCCATTTCTTTGAAGTAGACAAGCAAGAATGTGGATTCTGATAACAACAGATTCAAGGGGACAGAGGTGAGAATTGCCCAGAAATTAAACTCTAGTAACTCAAAATTCATTACAATATTAAAAACATATCCCTTGAATATTCAATTAGTCATTAACAATATCATGCTAAGAATATTATGGAATAGTATAAATTGTTACATATAAACCAGTGGTGGGTTGCCCCCGGTTCGGACCGGTTCACAAGAACCGATAGTAAAACTGGCGGGAGGCCCCGCCCACCGCCTCAGATGTCATCATTGGCGATCTGCGCATGCCCAGAAGCTTCCCATTGCGATCCCATTGCGAACCAGTAGTAAAGGTAAGTAGAACGCATCCTTGATGTAAACATATAGGTACTGAGCATGCTCAGTAGATGCTTGATGATTCAAATTATGCTGGCCAATGAGAGAACAGATTCCAAACCCAGAATGTTTCAACTGTATATAAAGGGATTCCTGTATATTAAGGGTCTTTCCACCTGTACCTGTGTCACACTTATCTACTTACTTATACATAAATGAAAAGATATGAATCTATCTTTGCAATAGTGGTGAATATCTGTAGCTCAGGTGTAGGATGAGGGCCAACTTCGTTTCACTGAGCGTGTGGGTTGGTTGTTGTGAGAGAAAAGTTATTTCTCAATTGCTGTGCCTATTAATGGCTTTTGGAATGGACAAGTGGGTGAGCCAATCAGAAGGCAGCTGATGGGTTTGAATCTGCAGGGTTTTTATGTTCCCTCCCCTAACTGTCACAGTTGACAGTATAAAAGGAGATTCTTGATGGTAGTCCAGAAATCAGTCCAGAAGGGCAGTTCTGATGCAGTTCTGATGGTTTACAACACTTTTTCTTCTGTGGAAGAATAGTCAGAACTAACATCGCTTAGAGTGAATACATACATACATACATACATACATACATACATACATACATACATATACATATACATATACATATACATATACATATACATATACATATACATATACATATACATATATATATATATATATATATATATATATATATATATATATATATATATATATATCTGACAGGATATTTAAGCAAAGTAACGAAATACTATTTAGTATTTGAATAGATATTGTTTTGTTTTTATATTAATAAAAACATTTATTGTTAACTGCTTCAGAGGCTCATTTGTTAAAGTAGATCTTAATAGAGATAAAGGTTTACGATACATTGATTTATTTCCTCCATCGACAGATGTAAAGTTTTGGGATCATGGTGTTTGATTGCCAGCCGGTGTTCGCGGATCCTGGTTTTAATTGACATGATGTTTGTCCCACATAGAATTGGTTGCAATGATTATAGCTGATTTTGTAAATTAGATTGTTTCTTTCATCCTTTTGTTTTTTTGTCTTTGGTTCAGGATAATTCCTGGCGGAGTATGGCTGTGGGTTTGTGGGCTATTGCTGGAAGATTCTGGCTGTCATTTCCGACACCACTTTTGTGTACGGTAGGGTTAGTTTTCACATGGTGGTTGGCTTGGCTTTGTGGTGTGGTGTGGTTTAGGTGCTGTGTGTCGGCATAGGAAGGTTTTTTGGATAGTCGTTATTGAGAAAGACGTAGAACAGCCGTTTCTTTTCTGCTTTTCTTACTGTTGTGGTGTTGCACAACACTACACATCCTGGCCCTTCTGAACAAGGTCTGGACCCAGCTTCTTTTGTGTGCAGTGGGGTGGTTGCTTGCTCCCCTAAACTCCGTTGAAGACGTTACCTAGCCTGGTAACAAAGCATTCGGAAACCAACCCATAAGCCTGGAGAACCAACCTTCACCCTTATTAATTTATCTTTCCGGCTCAGATGTTATTTTGGCCAGGGGCACACCAGGCTAAGGACCTTACCATGATTGATGGCTAATGCTTAAGCCTGAAATTAAGCAAACAAGTTAATGTTATTCCTTCATGTAATTTCAGAGTAAAATATTCAATCTGAATGAATGGGAAACCTTCAGATGTTGCTGAATTGTCATTCTCAGCCTTGCCTCCTGGAAGCAGCTGATGGAAACTGTAGTATTTAATTAATTACTAATACTAATTAATTAATCTTTATGCCGCTCAACTCCCCTATCAGAAGACTCTTACATTTCTTTAGGAAATTCTGGAGTGACCTTAAAAGTACATTCCGTTGCACGTCATGCCAAAGCAGAGAAAGAAAGTGGATTATCTCTAAGCACGGATGGGAGATCTTGTTAGAGGCTTATCAAGTACACAGACTTTGGTCCGTTATGCAACTATTCTGACAGAAAAAGATTCAAAGAGACTCTGCCTTAAAAGAGCTTGGAGGTTCCTATCCCCATCTTCCATCTGAAATAATCCTTAACCAATCCCCATACTGCCTTGCAGAAAGAAAACGGAATCCCTTTGATCTGAAAATAAAAATAAAAATAAAGATAGCCGGAATCCTTTCCAAATATCTTAGATCCAAAACACAAATATACCATTCTACGTTATTTGCACATTTAAGAGAGAGAGAGAGAGAGAGAGAGAGATAGATACTGGGATTAGTGCAATTGCAGAGAGGGGGGGAATTATTGCAATCCTAAGAAAACCCCTGATCCATATCTACTGTTTGGAACGGCAGGAAATCCTCCATTGGCAGCAATGCCAAATAGAGAGGCATAACATAGTGCTAATTTTCCATTCGAGTGAGCTTTGGATTTCCCTGTTGAGGGCTTCCAGGACACATTTTAACGTAGTAAAAGCATCTTTTTTTCCCCTACCAGATTTTGGATTTTTGCAGTGACTTAGTCTGTGGTGGGATTCAGCCGATACGGGCCGGTTCGGGCAAACTGGTAGTTAATTGCTGGCTGGCTCTGCCCTCCCCTTCACGTTCCTTCCAGGAGTCCCCAAGCACCCCATTTTGGCTCTCAGGTAAGTGCAGGAGGCCTCCAAGGCTCAAAATGGGGTGCAGGCCGGTGCGCCCCCAGTGGCCCGTTTTCACTCCCAGGAGGCTTCAGAGAGGCCTCCTAGGCCCAAAACAAGGCGGAGGGGGGGCGCCTCCCCCCCACAACCCATTTTTGCTCCCAGGGGTTTCAGGAGGCCGAGTGCTGCCTGTCACACCCCCTGGCCACGCCCACCATGGCCACACCCACCCAAACGGTCATTAGGGCAAAGAACCGGTTGTTAAATTATTTGAATCCCACCACTGCTTAGCTTCACTAAAAAAGTCATGATGACAGCAAATCATATTTTCCTTTTGTATGTATTTTCAGGCAGCCATAACTATAGCACTGAAATCCTCGAGTTATTTTATGGTGGATTGTGTTTATAGTTGGAGTAAAGAAGGAAGAAAGATTTGTATTATCCCAAATATACTTTTTCAAGAGGCAACTGGACTTCCTGGTTTTTCTTTTGAAGAAGCTTCTTGGATGAGAAGCGAAACATCTTCAAAGAAAAACCAGAAAGTCCATTGCCTCTTGAAAAAAGCACCTTTGGGACAATCGTGACCTGGATGACTATGAGAATCTCCATAGACAAACATTTGTATTGTGTCTATTGTGCTAATTTCCTACAAGCATCACTTTTGATTCAAACTGGAGGGCCACTAAGGTGACTCATTGACCAAGTACAGGTCGTTCTTGACTTATCACAGTTCATTTAGTGACCGTTCAAAGTTACGACGGCACTGAAAAAAGTGACTTAAGACCATTTTTCACATTTACGCCCTTTGAAGCATCCCCATGATCATGGGATCAAACTTCAGATGCTTGGCAACTGGTCCATACTTATGACCATTGCTTGTCCCAAGGTCCTGTGACTCCCTTTTGCGACCTTCTGACAAGCAAAGTCAATGGGGAAGCCAGATTCACTTAACAACCAGGTTACTAACTTATCAACTGCAGTGACTCACTCAACAACGGTGGCAAGAAAGGTCATAAAATGGATCAAACCTCACTTAATAACTGAAATGTTGGGCTCAATTGTGGTTGTACGTCGAGGACACCTGTATTCTATACGCCCAAATATCTTGAAAATTTTTAATTTCTTGTTTCTAAGTTCCAGATATCTATGGAGTTTCTCAGTCATCCAGGTCATGGTTGTCCCAAAGGTGCTTTTTCAAGAGGCAACTGGACTTTCTAGTTTTTCTTTGAAAATATTTCACTTCTCATCCAAAAAGTTTCTTCAGCTCAGAGCATCTTCAAGGAAAACCAAAAAGTCCAGTTGCCTTTTGAAAAAGCACCTTTGGGATAAACTCCAAATACATCGAAAAATGGTTGACCAACGGCACTGCGATACAATCTTAGCTTGTGTGAGAACCCTTTGAAACAAGCATATTCAATAGGGATAGGGATGAAAACTAGAGAGAGGGAGATTAATAAAATACACATTTTTATATAATAAGGAGAAGTAATAGTAAGAGGGGAAATTAGAATTTGAATGATGGTATTACTAAGTATGCTTAAATAATATGGTGACTGGCATAAAAATAATATATCGAACTATTGATTAAATAAATAATGAAAGATTATAATTCAATATGAATAGGTGTACGTTTACTAAATGTAACAAATAAGATCAAAAATACTTTATTTGTATGAAAATGTATGACATGCAGAATATGGTGATCGACATAAAAATAACATATTGAAGTACTGAATAACTAAATAATGAAGGATTATAAATTGAACAAGCAAATAATGGAAGATTTCAATTCAGCATAAATGTTTGTACTATTATTAGAACTATATAAGCTTGTTAAAAGTAATAAATATGATTAATAACATTCTCTTTGTATTAAAAGGTATGATGCTTAGAACAGGGTGATTGGCATAGAAATAACATATTGAAATATTGAATGATTAAATAATGAAAGATTACAATTTAATAAAAATATGTGTGTTATTACACAGATTATATAAGCTTGTTAAATGAAACAAATATGATTAATACTATTTTACTTGTATTAAAATGTATGACACTTTGGTGCCACACTGTTCACACATTGATGTGTTTGTAAAATATAAAAAGAAACTTTAAAAAAAAAGAATCTAGCATATTCAAGGTGTGCCATGCATAAACACCATTAGCAATGAAAAGTCTTGAGTTATTTCGAATGCACTCCTTATGCATTTGAAAGAGTCGTGGTGGCGCAGTGGTTAGAGTGCAGTATTGCAGGCTACTTCTGCTGGCTGCCAGTTGCCTGCAATTTGGCAATTCAAATCTCACCAGGCTCAAGGTTGACTTAGCCTTTCATCCTTCCGAGGTGGGTCAAATAAGAACCCAGATTGTTGGGGGGAAATAGGCTGACTCTGTAAACCGCTTAGAGAGGGCTGTTAAAGTACTGTGAAGCGGTATATAAGTCTATTATGCAGGTAGTCCTTGACTTAGGACCACAATTGGGAATTTTCATTGTTAAGCAAGACATTTGAGCCATGCCTAATTTTGTGGGTTTTTAAGTAAACCCCTGCAGTTGCTAAGTGAATCTGATGGGCATAAAGTTAATCCGGCTCGCCCCCCATTTACTTTACTTGCTGGAAGACAGCTGGGAAGGTCACAAATGATGATCACACGACCCAAGATGCGGCAACCATTGTAATTACATGCTGGTTGCCATGCGCCCAATTTTGATCACATGATCATTGGGGATGCTGCGAAGGCTGTAAGACTGGTCGTAAGTCATTTTCTTTAGTTCCATTGTCAAGTTGAGGACTACCTGAAAACATCACTCAAAACTTTCTTTTTGGGGCGCAGTTTTGTATTCTACAACTAAACTAATGACAAACTAAAAAGCTCTTAGCTTTCATTGTGCAGAAAAAACTCATTGTCTTGTTCAATTTAGCTGAGACTTTTAGTTGCAGTGGACATTCCACACTGGGCAATATGCCATTCAATGGAAAATAGCCATGCATCTTTGCAATCTTCAGTACGAGGACAATCTAGAATTGAGTCTCAATCCCATTTTGTGACAAATCCAACTTTCCGTCTTTGTTCATTTCTGGATAATACATTTTCAATGAAACACTTTTAGATTTTTAACAGAATAACAGAGTTGGAAGGGACCTTGGAGGTATTCTAGTCCAACCCTTTTCTCAAGCAGGAGACCCTATATCAGCGGTGAAATGCACTTACCTTTGCTACTGGTTTGGGAATGTGAGCGCGCGCACCTCTTCTGCACATACACAGAGCCTTCTGCGCATGCACAGAGGGTCAAAAATGGGACATAATGATGTCCCGGCGGGTGGGCTGAGCCTCCTGCCACCAGCGCTACCGGTTCGCGCGAGTCGGATAGATCTGGATGGATTTCACCACTGCCCTGTATCATTTCAGACAAATGGCTGTCCAGTCTCTTGTTAAAAACCTCCAGTGTTGGAGCAACTTCTGGAGGCAAGTCGTTCCACTGATTAATTGTTCTAACTGTCAGGCAATTTCTCCCTAGATCTAGGTTGCTTCTCTCCTTGATTAGTTTCCATCCTTTGCTTCTTATCCTGCCTTCAGGTGCTTTGGAGAATAGTTTGACTCCCTCTTCTTTGTGGCAGCCCCTTAGATCAGGGGTGTCAAACTTGCATTGTCACAGCATCGTCATGTGACGTATCATGACTTTTTTCTTCTTTGCTAAACCGGGCGTGGATGTGGCCAGCACGTGACGCATCCGGCCCACGGGCCGCAAATTTGACAGCCCTGCCTTAGATATTGCAATGCTGCTATCATGTCACTCCTAGTCCTTCTTTTCTGATTTGGGTTTTGATGGATACCGGTGGATATTTTGATGGATACCAGTAGGATAGTGTCTTGCAAAAACATTGGGATAAACATTGGGACGCTATTAACAATTTCAATACTCCACAAATATTGAAATAAAGACTTGTTACAAGTGATGCATTCTTCAAATTTCCAAGAAAAATTCCTCACAATTGTTCCACATTGAATCTCAAAACAAGCAGACAATATTCTAACTAACTGATTTTAGTTTTTCTGATGCAGTATTTAATTTCAAGTTGAATTGCTATAATTTCAGAACACATGTTAGCATTCTTGGTGGGTATCTCCAATGATGCTTGCTTTAATTTTTCAAGAACGTGACAGCGTCCTAAGTTGTTGACAAATTTGGCAAGTTAAGGACTTTTGCACTCCAGCTAAATACCCTATTATTGAATGTTGGCAGGAAAGCCACCGATTCCAATGGCATTTATTCAAAACTGTCAAAGCAGAAGAAGCAAATTAAGAATGTTTCCCACGGCAAGAGTAAAGTTGAAAGAGTGCCGCACATCAAGGAGGAAAAAAATATTTTTTTAAAAAATATGACAAAGCTGTGAAGAAGATGTGATGAATAATCTATGGCCCAAGCCTCTGAATCTGTAGATATGCAACGATTTGGGGTTAGAAAGTCCAATGCTGGAGAAAACTATTCAAAACAATGACAGGAAATACGAATTCTTGTGTTAGAGAGATCAAAAGAAATCTTAAGATGAAAAAAAAAAATAAATAGGAGTCTGATCGCACCTTTTCCAAGTAACAAATGTTATTAAGAGGCATAAACAAAAAGCCTTTTCATAAAATCTGTTAGCTGGAATAGATGCTAACAGACTTTCTGGTTTTTCTTTTGTTTCTTTCTTTCTTTTTGGCTAACGTAGGCTACAGTAAAGTAATTCTCTTCCTACAAAAAACTCAAAGAGGAAAATCTCTCTTCTTAAATGCATGATTATGTTTCAGGCAAGTGTTAACACACGGAAAGACGTCGTCATAGTCGGAAAAGGATTATTTATTTAATTATAGGATTGATACGGCTGCCTGTCTCATCTATAAGCCTGGGTAGCTCACAAAAATCAATCACGCAGAGATTTTAAAACAATAATATTTTCCACTGTTCTCCTCCCCCCCCATGCACCAGACTAAATGGACCCCCAGTTCAACTTCGCACACACAATCCATTCATGGGGGGAAAGATCAGGACACATCCGGGAGGCTAAAAGGGTAGGAAACAATGGCGAAATTCATTTTTTTTTTACTACCGATTCTGTAGGCATGGCTTGGTGGGCGTGGTGTGGCTTGGGGTGTGTGGCTTGGTAGGCGTGGCAGGGGAAGGATACTGCAAAATCTCCTTTCCCTCCCCACTCCTGGGGGAAGAATATTGCAAAAACTCCATTCCCATCCCACTCTGGGGCCAGTCAGAGGTGGTATTTGCCAGTTCTCTGTAACTATTCAAAATTTCCGCTACCGGTTCTCCAGAACCTGTCAGAACCTGCTGAATTTCACCTCTGGTAGGAAACCTTTGAATTTCAGACAAGGGGCTATTCTAAAGGGCTGGTAGGCCACCAAGATGGTGTGCCTCTTGATGGCATCATTTAAAGGAGGAGGACTGGAGCTTATCCACTCAATCTAATCTAGTAGGATGGGCATATAACCTCAGTGAGAGAAAGTCCCACAAATAAACTATTAAGGATGAGCTTTAAAGGTGAGAACTAGCACCTTGATTTGCACCCAAAAAGGAACTAGGAGCCAGTGCAGCTCACACACCACTGGTATAACTCAGGTGAATTATGGGACATCCAAAACTGTGTGTGGACCAGTTGCAGGTTCTGGATGGTCTTCAAGGGCAGTCCCATGGAGGATGAGTCCCAGTAATCCAACAGGAACACATTTCACCTTAATCCAGAGGCAATCCAACCTTTCTCTTAAGGTTAATCAATTAAACTGGCTGGCGATATTTAGTAATAATGCCTTGAGTTTTTCTCACATCCAATGTGAAATAGAAATCGCTGAGAGAGAATTACAACTAGGCCTTGGCTTACAACTGATCACTTAGCAACTGTTCAAAGTTATGACTGACGTCTCCCCCCAAAGTACTTACAACCCAGTTCCAAAATCCCAACAGCCACACATACTCCTCCGTAGTCACATGACCACATTTTGGGCACTCGGTTTCACCCCCACCCATTGCTCACATACCCGCACTTGGGCACTCGGCAACTAGAGTGTGTTTATGGCCTGTTATTTGCAGAGTCCTGTGGTCACATGACCATGATGTATTATTTTTTTTCCTGAAATTACTTCTGGTTTCCTACAAGAATGCCCTATACCAAACAATGGGTTTGTTTAACGACTGCATCATTCACTTAATGACTGAGGCATTTGCTTTACAACTATGGCATTTGCTTAATGACTGCCCAAAAAAGGACATAAAATTGAGTCAGTTCACGGGTGACCCGTTTTACAACTGTTATGACTTATGATCATAATGGAAATTTTCCATAAATTTTTCATAATGGTTGTAAGCCAAGGTTGTAAGTTTAAGTAGCGGCAATCTCTGGATGTCTTCTGCTTTTAATTCCCAGAATTGCCATCTAGCATCGACACTATGACATTTATTCACACTCTGGTAGGTGTAAAATATCTCCCTGAGCAGAATCGCTTTTGCTCTAAACTCCAGAAGCTGGGGTCAAGTATCAGTTTGAACAGAAGAATCCTCTTGGACTGAGGCAGCAGGTAAACAAATAAACAAAACAATATTAGGTGCCAAAAACAATGGAATTGCCTTTCTCCTAAGCCTCTCTGCTCTACCTGTGAGCTCAAAGGTGCTTCTTTCTTCAAAAGGCAACTGGATTGGTTTTTTTCCTTGAGGAAGAAGAAGTTTTGCTTCTCATCCAAGAAGCTTCGTTAGTTCTGATTGGCGGGGAGGTGGGGTTGGAAGGATACATACTGACATTGAGACTGGATGGTGAGAGGGATGGAAGGATAGGAGAGTTGGCTGTGGCAGATTGACCCATTCTGTGGAAGGATAGGTTCTGATAGGATGGTGGGGTGTCAGGGTTCCAAGTAACATCCCCAATGAAAGAAAACTCCGAGGCTTGAATTTCCCCAAAGTTACATTTTATTAGAGATGTCATATTGGCACATCCGGGAAAACCCGAATCTGAAAGCTTCCAGGTTTTCCCCACCCAAAGAAAAGTTCAAGTCCATGCCCAACATCCACATGTCCATCACATGGTCCAATCCAAGCACCATCCCAACTGAGGATGCCTCCCAGTTACAGCCTTCCAGGTGCAGGGCAAGTTGTCCTTGACTCTCTGAGAAAGGAATGTTATTATGACTATATATCACCCATCCCAGTTTCCCACAGTAGTAAACGTGGCAGGTCTGAAGGCCTAATACAAAAGATGGGTGATGGAAGGACTGTATTTCTTTGTAGTCATCTGGTCATTATCCTTCTATTCCCCCCTTCCAACAGAACCATGGAATGGGACAGCCCACCACAGCCAACTCACTGCGGCCACCTCGCCACGACCGACTCTCCATGCCAACTCTCTAAAGCCAACTCAACAGGGCCAAGTAGCTGTGGGACAATTCGCCACAGTCAATTCGCCTCGGACAACTCAACACAGGACAATTTAACAATTCAATTTAATTATTTCAAATAATTTTTTAAAAAATCTTTTTTAATTTTTGTCATTCACATTTTATTTTGTTCCTCCTTCTGCATCCATTCTTTAATGATTCTGTTCCACCATTTCTTTGATATTAGTGTAACTCTTGTCCCTGTTGTGGTCTGCCAGCAGCCTGTAGAGCTGGCAGTGGAGTCGGACAGTGAGGAGGCTGGGGAGGAACATGGGCCAGTCCTGGAATCTGGGGAAGGCCCGGATGAGGGGTCTGCATCAGAAGCAGAGATGGGGCCAGGGCCATCTGGGAGTGATGTGCAGACTCCGGAGCTTCCAGAGTCGGACATCAGAGAGGCAGAGGAACAAGAGGAGCCTATTCCTAGTGCGCGCATGTGCAGAGCTGCCAGAAGGCATTAACAATTAAAACAAAAGGGACAATTTGGGATTAAGGCCTGGAAATGATTGGCCCCTCCCATAAGGCTTAAAAGAGGAGCAAAGGCACGTGGGACCTTTGCAGGAAAGCAACGTTGTTAATTCTGTTCCCAGCCGGCATCTCTGTTTGATTCTGGAATCCATGTGGCTTTGCCAAGTAGGTCTTTGGCAGAGTGTCAAGGGAGATAAAGGTTGGTGATTATCCCGAAGGACTTCTCCCGAAGGACTTTTTGCTACTAATTGGGACTCAGCTGTGAATGAACGTAATTCACAGCTGTTGCAATAAAAGAGGTTTTTGGGACTACTCATGTGTTTTAATGACTCAGGAAGCCTAGGTCACAACAGTCCCTCAGTGAGTTATCTCGCGGCGAGTTGGCCATGGTAAATTGGCCACAGAAAGTTGGCCATGGCAAATTATCATAGACCCATCCTTCCATCCCCCAATACCTATCCTTTCATCTCCCCACCATCAGAACTGATGAAGTTTCTTGGATGAGAAATGAAATGAAAAAACAGGCCAGTTGCTTTTTGAAGAAAGAAGCACCTTTGGGACAACTATGACCTGGATGACTGAGAATCTCCATGACATTCTGCCTGTCAGCATATCCATTCTGGAACGAGGACAATGTGCAAAAAGGCCTTGTTCTTATCTATCAAGGCGATCCTGATAGGTTAATACAAAAATTCAGAATGACTTGACTAATACAGAATCCTAGCAAGTGGAATATTTCTGACTATCACTGCTGCCCACAGCTATACTTTGTTTCATTAAACATTAGAATATTAGAATAGAATAGAGCTGGAAGGGGCCTTGGAGGTCTTCTAGTCCAGCCCCCTGCTCAAGCAGGAGAACCTATACAATCTCAGATAAGTAACTGTCCAGTCTCTTCTTAAAAACATCCAGTGATGGAATGCCCACGATTTCTGAAGGCAAGCTGTTAACTATCTTTACTGTTAGGAAGTTTCTCCTTAATTCCAGGTTGCTTCTCTCTTTGATCAGTTTCCATCCATTGTTTCTTGTCCTGCCCTCCGGTGCTTTAGAGAATAATTTGACCCCCACTTCTTTGTGGCAACCCCTCAAATACTGGAATACTGCTATCATGTCACTCCTAATTCTTTTTTTCTTTAGACTAGCCAGACCCAAAATCTGCAGCCGTTCTTCATATGATTTAGTCCAGAGGTGGGTTTCAGCAGGTTCTGACCAGTTCTGGAGAACCGGTAGTGGAAATTTTGAGTAGTTCGGAGAACCGGTAGTAATTATTCTGGCTGGCCACGCCCCCATCTATTCTCTACCTCCCGAGTCCCAGCTGATCGGGAGGAAATGGGGATTTTGCAGTAACCTCCCCCTGCCATGCCCACCAAGCCCCGCCCACCAAGCCATGCCACGCCCACAGAACCGGTAGTACAAAAATTTGAAACCCACCACTGGTTTAGTCTCCAGGCCTTTGATCATCTTAGTTGCTCTTTTCTGAACTTTTTCCAAAGTCTCAACATCTTTTTTGCAGTATGGTGACTAAAATTGGTTGCAGTATTCCAGATATGGTCTTATAGGTAGTGGTGGGATTCAGCCAGTTTGCACCACTTTGGGAGAACCGGTTGTTAACTTTCTGAGCAGTTTGGCAAACTGGTTGTTGGAAGAAATCGAACCAGTTGTAAAATTACTTGAAACCAGTGGTGGGTTCCTCCCGGTTCGGTCCGGTTCGGCCAAGCCGGTAGCGGTGACGATATGACGTCACCGAACCGGTTCTCCCCCCCCGCCATCCCACCCCCACCCCCCCTCACCCATGTTATTCTTACCTTTTATTTAGTCCCACCCCCAATCTATTGCTGCCTCCTGAGTCCCAGCTGATGACTAGAGGGAAAAAAACTGTTTAAACTCTTGCCGCGGGGCTTCAAAGGGCCGTCCTACAGCTGATCAGTGTTAAAAGCAAACAAATGAGTCGGGTCATAAGTGTGAGGACTGGTCGTAAGTACGAGGATCTTCCAGAAATGACTCTGACCAGCTGGCCACGCTCACCTAGTCACATGACCTCCAAGCCACACCCACAAAATAAGCCACGCCCACAGAACCGGTAGTAAAAAAAATTATGACCCACCCCTGCTTGAAACCCACCACTCCTTATAGGGTTTTGTAAAGCAGCCCTAATATTTCACGTGATCTTGATTCTATGCCTCTGTTTATACAATAATAATATTAATAATAATACAGATACTTCCAGTTGTTACTATAGAAAAAAAGAATGAGAAGAAAATTTCTGAGGTAAAGAAGTTCTAGCTACCTAGACCAGTGTTTCTCAACTTTGGCAATTTTAAGACACGTGGACTTCAACTCCCAGAATTCCCCAGAAACACTGACCTAGACTACATCCTGGATAAAATCAATATTTTAATAGCTCAGAAGACTTATGCCAGAAGCATGACAAAAAATAAAATCTTTTGGCAATGATCTCATGCATTGGAAACTCTCATTGGCATCATTCCTGGATGTCTGCAATAGAAGACATGAAGAAACACTTTAATGAACATTTGAAGAAGAAGAAAAACAGCAAAACCCCAACACATAAATGAATGTTTCTCGGCAACAATCAAAATCAAGTTGTCCTATTCTTAGGGAGTACAAAGTGAATTGGATACATCACAGCAAACAAAAATAAAAACATTTTTATTTTATTTATATAGAGTCCAGCAAGATTATGGTGGGGTAGATCTGGAAAAACAAACTATTCTACATTTTACTTATGCCATTAGTTTCCAGCAGAAAAGATAATTTAAAAGAAATCCTGTTATAACCAACAGCCAAATATAGTATTTTATTTTTCTTTGTCATAGTGGGGAAAAAAATCTCTGGCACAATTGCAAGCCGGTCTCTTTTTTTCAGCTTTCTCACCTTGTCAAGAAAAACAGTGCACTTTATTTACCATTATTATGCCTTTGCCACCAATTTTGCCTAAAATCTTCCATGTAAAATCTCCTCTGATGCTAACATGCACAAAGCATAAAATAGATTTCGAAGAAGCATTCAGATCTGAAAGTTTCCATTAGATCTCCTTCCAGAGATATACTTTTGGTAGATTAATATCTCGGACAGGAGAAGAAATCTCTTGAAATTATAGTTTATTAGGCCAAATATATTTTGATTAATTTTTTTAAAAAAACCAAAGCAGTTAGTATTGTCCCTGCTTCATCTTGCAAGGGGATTCTCCCAACAATTGTAGAACGTACAATGTATATAATGAAAAATAACTCATAGTTTTGTTTACTTACTAACTTTTCTTTTCCTCCTTTCCAAATATTGGCTAATGAATAGCCTTTAAAAAAAAA
Organism: Pituophis catenifer annectens; assembly: GCF_029215685.1. Classification (NCBI taxonomy): domain Eukaryota; kingdom Metazoa; phylum Chordata; class Lepidosauria; order Squamata; family Colubridae; genus Pituophis; species Pituophis catenifer. Next base: position 9,189,076 of record NW_027256886.1, on the reverse strand, counting down.
AAAACTCTGTTGCATTTAGACATCAACAAGAAACTGGTTGTCATATTTCATGGCCAAAAAAAAAATGTTTTGGGTTTCAAACAGAATATCTCAAAATGAATGCCAACATTGTGATTTTTCTTCTCCTTTCATCAGCCTAAAAGGATTAAAATACTTCAGACAATTTTTTTGTTCTGTCATAGTTCTATATCACTCATAAAATTCAGTGGCACTCCAATAATTTTTCCTTCAAAAACCCCTTCATTTCCCAACTAAAACATTTACCCTTTTTCTTGTCCCAAACAAAATATTAAGAAAAGTTGGATTGCACCCTATGATCAATCGCTAAAGATAATTCAGTAGGACATCTCCAGCTTCTACAATAAAAGACATTTGGTCAACTTTCTCCCAAGGAAACAGTCAAGTTTTAACAGATTAAATACCATTCACTTAGACTCATCTCGAACTGTGAGATGGATGGAAAATAAATTTAATGATAAGAAGAAGAAGATGAATTGAGAAGACAGCAACAGACAGCGAAGGCCATCTCTGCAAAGAAGCTAAAGAAATAATGGACCTCCTGGTTAGCTGCTGCAAGAAGATCACACAGATTGACCTCAAACAACGGCATGACAAAGTGGCAACAGTGGTGCATTGGAAGATCTGCAAGAAATTCCATTTGCCTGCAAGCAAGAAATGGTGGGACCATAAAATAGAGAGCCGTCATAGAAAATGAAGAAACTGAAGTGCTCTGGGACATCAAATTCAAACCAACAGGCAATAACTTTTTCTTGAGGATGGTAACAGTACACAGGGAAGTAACTTGAGGTTTGCTAATTATGAACATCTATGTTTACATCATCTATTACCTATGCTTATATTTCAATTTCTCCTTTCCCAAAATATATAGCTACATCTATTTCTCTGCAGGAGTCCCTCCCATTATTTTATGGAGGAAGTTCCTCCAGTCCATACTGAATACCATATTTTTCAGTGTATAAGACGCACCTTCCCTCCCCCCAAAAGAGGGTGGAAATGATGGTGCATCTTATACACTGAATACAGCCATTTTGGCCTCCCGAACCCCCTCCCTGCTTGTTCCATGTTTGCGAAAAACAGGCCTGTTTTTTGCCCGATTTTTGCAAAAATGGGGGCATTTTTGCCCTCCCCCGGCCCCCAGGAGCACTCTGCAGGCCTCCTAAACCCTCTGCGCATCCCGTTTTTGGCAAAAATGGCCCATTTTTTGCCTGTCTTTGCAAAAAATGGGGTGCACAGAGGGTTTGGGAGGCCTGCAGAGTGTTCCTGGGAGCCGGGGGGAGGGCAAAAATGCCCCCACTTTTGTGAAAAATGGGCAAAAAATGGGCCCATTTTTGCGAAAAAACGGGGGACGCAGAGGGTTTGGGAGGCCCGCAGAGTGCTCCTGAGGGCCGGGGAGGGCAAAAACTTTTTTTCCTTACTTACCTCCTTGAAATCTTGCTGCGTCTTATACACCGGTGCGTCTTATAGTCCAAAAAATACGGTAAATAAATGAACCTTGATTATTGGTTTTTGGGTCCTGCATATCTGTCATGATATTTAGGCTGCTCAGACTATTTCGGGCGAACCGGTAATGGCAATCTGTGGGTGGGCCACATTTTCTAAGCCGTGCAAGCTGCATGCGTGAGCAAAGCGCATGCGCGGAAGGCCACGTGTGCTTACATTTTCGGTGCGCGGCAAACCGGTTGTAAAATTATGCGAAATTCACCTCTGCTGCATATGATTCCATACTATCCATACCGGTCTATGAAAATAAATCATGGGCTTGTTCTTGGCTGAGCTTGACCTAGTATTCTAAGTTTTTGGTGTCCTATTTATTTTACTTTATTGGAACAAAATGTTAACAGTTCTCCTTGGGTTTTCTGTCACTGTCACAGGACTTGCTGAATAAAGGGCTTTAATGCCTTCAGATAGTTTGCTTAATAATGGCATTAGACAGTGATGAAAAATTTGTAGCTATAGAAGGTGCACTCTTAATTTACCTTTATGCCAAGCAATTTGCTCCATGATATCAACATGAGGCCATTTGATTATGTCAGCTATTTCAGAAATAGATCATACATCTATATTGAGTAATTGGCTGATGGCTCATCAGTTTGTTCGAAATTGGTCATTTCAGAAAACCTAAAACATCAATCCTTTTCTAACAGATTGCTAGTGGCAAAGTATATGGGTTTTTTGCTGAAAACAGAAGGCATAAAAATAACTTTTGCTCACCAAGCTATAACTTTGAGCTGACGGAGAAACAGTTAATATGGCTCTTGTTTTTTTTTCTCCCCCACTGAAAGTTTTTTTGGTCTGCCAATGAGTTCTTCAAGCAAAACAAAGTATCTTCGAAGGCTTTCTACCTGCTCTATTTATTTGTACAATATTCATATGGTTTGAGTTTTCATTGATAAAAGTTTGCAGGGACTTCCTGTGTGAATTTATCTGCTGTTGGGCAAAATCTTTTGAACATGAGATATTTTTTTTATCACCAGCAGCAGGCAAAAAAGGAACACAAGCGGTTAATTCTGATTTTTAGCATCAAACCTGTCAAGCAGTAAAAGAAACCCCTATGGTAAATATTCGGTAATTATTTATCTTAAAATTTCAATTTGGTCAAAGTCTGTTTCATTTTTTTAAAAAAGAATAAAAATCAAATACAGTATTTTATTACTTCTGAAAAAAAATCAGTGTTGACTTTGGCCCTCAAGAAGCAACCGGGTTGGGCTGTTGGGGGTTCGCAGGGGTTTGGGAGACCCTCTAACTAAGATTCTGTGCAGTTCGGAGAACTCCAAAATCCCATTCCAGGATGGCCCTGCCCACCCCACCCCTCCCCTCCTAGGAGTCCGCACGCAGTCTGTTTTGGATGCAGGGCGCGCACAGAGGCTTCGGGAGGGCGAAAAACGGGCCTACCGGAAGTTCAGGAAGGCTGGAAATGGGCCAGTTTCCGGCCTCCAGAGGGCCTCCAGAGCCTGAGGAGGCCATTTTCACCCTCCTGGAGTCTGAGGAGGCCATTTTCACCCTCCTGGAGCCTGAGGAGGCCATTTTCACCCTCCTGGAGGCTCAAGCAGCCCAGGGAGGGCAAAAACGCCCCCTGCTGTGGTACAAGAGGCCGACTAGGCCATGCCCACCATGGCCATGCCCACCTAGCAACCAGGCAGAGAACTCCTTGCTAAAATTTTTGAAGCCCACCCCTGGAGGCAACCCTACCAGTTGCTTATCAAACTGTTGCACAAATTTATAAATCAATATTATAAATACATTTAAAAGGGGTTCCCTCCATTTTCTGTTGATTTAAATTGCATTAATTTATTTATTTAGTAGACATTCGTGAAATATTAAGGATCTCCAGTTCTCTAATATATGGGTAAATTTGACTTGGCCATCTTTTTTCTTTTTCAGACAGCAGATAGTAAACACATTTTTAATACCTGCCCCTGTGAAAAGGTATTTCCTTTACAAATAAAATCAAAATTTGGAGAACTTTCTAGCCCAGCAGTTTACTGAAACCTAATTTCCTATGAATTAAAAAAAAAAAGAAAGAAAGAAAAATTCCCTGGGAAAAAAAATTCCAATCAACAAAAGATCAGTCCATGGTAAATTGTATTTGCACCGTAGATACAGATTTAATACTCTACTGGAAACTAAGCCAAAGTAGATAGATAAATTTTAAAGGCACTCATCCATCTAACACAGATCTCAGTTCCTGTAGCAATTATGTTGGACGTTCATCCTCCAGCTATGTTGGGACATTTCAAAATGAATTAGTTGCCAAGTCTTCTTTGCTCATTTACTTGACGGAGCAAGGGAACACCAGTTACTGTTTAGATCAGATGTGCTGACTGATTCTCTTCCTCTGAATGGATCCCCTTAACAGCTAAGATTCCCTACTGATTCCCTGCTATCAGTTACCCTCTGCTTGCTTTTCCAAGATGGAAGAGGGAGGATTTAGAGATGTGGCATATTTGCAAAGCTGGGTGATTTGTTGGGATGTTGGAGGAAGATAAATCCAAGAGCCAGTTTGGTCTAGTCGTGGTTTAAGGCACCAGGCTAAAAGCAGGAGGCTGTGAGTTCTAGTCCTGCCTTAAGTACGGAAGCCAGCTGGGTGACTTTGGGCCAGTCACTCTCTATCAGACCAACCAGAGGTGGGTTTCACGTAATTTTACCACCAGTTTGCTGCCTACCAAAAATGTGAGCGCACACGCACACCAGTGGTGGGTTGCTCCCGGTTCGCACTGGTTCGCAAGAACCGGTAGTAAAAATTTGTAATAGTTCGGAGAACCCGTAATAACATTGGATGGCCACGCCCCCGAACTGGTCCCCGGCCCGGTCGCCGCTCACCTAACCCGCTCACCTCATCAGAGGCTTTTTTTTTTAACTTTTAAAAGCATTTTTTCTACAACCTCTTCGGCCGAAAAAATGCCCTTAAAAGTAAAAAAAAAAAAGCCTCTGATGATCGTGCGGCTCAGCTGAGATCGTCAGAGGCTTTTAAAAGCATTTTTTCTACAACCTCTTTGGCCAAAGAGGTTGTAGAAAAAATGCTTTTAAAAGCCTCTGACGATCCCAGCTGAGTTCCCTGCTTGGCAGAGGCTTTTAAAAGCATTTTTTTTCCTACAACCTCTTAAGGTTGTAGAAAAAATGCTTTTAAAAATTAAAAAAAAAAAAGTTGGCCATGCCCACCCAGTCACATTACCCCCCCACCAAGCCACGCCCACAAAATAAGCCACGCCCAATAAAAATTTTTAGAACCCACCCCTGTTGCATACATGCACGCGGCTTAGAAAACGTGGCTAAATAGGACGGCATAGAGCCTGGGCGGGTGAGCAGGCCCACCACCATCCACAGGTCGCCACTACTGGTACCACGAACTGGTCCAAACCGGCTGAATACCACCACCGAGTCCAACCCATCTCACAGGATTGTTGTTGTGGGGAAAATGGGAAGAGGAAGGTGTGCTGGATATGTTGGCTGCCTTGAATTACAAACAAACAAAAACAAACAAACTAAAGATAAATCAAGCTTCAGGCTTTGAATAATGATAAGCCCCCCAATAACCTGCATTTTTCCCTATCCAGTTTCATTCCACTTACGGAATGAATTTTTAACATTCTTTCAAAAGGGAAAATAAATTCAGTGAAAATCTGCTGGGTGGGGAGTGAGGTTCTTGCTATTCTTTATAGCTATTCTTTATCTCTTTATAGAGATGAGTTGGCCAAAATGTCTAACCTTTCACTGCGTAATCATTTCTTAACCAGTCTGAACTCTCCTTGCTTCTGGTGTTTCGCTTAAATCCCAAGAGAAAAAATATTGAAGAAAAAAAAAAACCCTCCTCAGCTGCAAGTTAGCAAAATTGGGTAGTATGAAACCGTTGGGCAATGAAAAGGATGCATAGCAAAACAAACAAACGAACAGACAAACAAACAAACACTCCCCCAAAACAAACACATACCCTAAACCAGAGGTGGTTCTGCAGGTTCTGACCAGTTCTGCAGAACCGGTAGCGGAAGTTTTGAGTAGTTCGGAGAACTGGTAGTAAAAATTGTGACTGGCCCTGCCCCCATCTATTCTCTGCCTCCCAAGTCCCAGCTGATTGGGAGGACATGAGGATTTTACAGTAACCTTCCCCTGGAGTGGGGTGGGAATGGAGATTTTACAGTATCCTTCCCCTGCCATGCCCACCAAGCCACGCCCACCAAGCCATGTCATGCCCACCAAGCCACACCCATAGAACCGGTAGTAAAAATTTTTGAAGCCCACCACTGCCCTAAACCAACAGCAGCATCCACCATAACCTTTCAAAATAATCCAAAATTAAAGAAGAAATCCCACCATATGAAATTTCTATAACTCAGCTATGTTTGCAAACAATACATCAAAAATCAGAGTATTTTTTCCTCCAGGATGGCTTGCATCCAAGCATACTTTTTTACCCTGTACCTTTCAACGCAAGATTGGATTTAGAAATGAGCTTGTGCAATTTTGTATACCTAGCACTTTGAAGCAAAAGTGTTCTTACTGACAATACCCAGTGTCAGCTTTCTCAGGTAGACCAGATGGGGAAACATGACCAGGTGAGCTAATTCTACTTTGTTGTAAGGCTACATTAGCAGAATCTTGCAAGTTGGAAAGTGCAAATCTTCCACCATCTCCTTTACAGCCTGAGAAGCTAGGGAGGGTCCCTCTGAACTTCTTTCTCCACCCAGTCTGAAGCTGGGGGCTATGCTCTCTCTTATCTTATAATTCCTTAGGCAGCATCTTTGCCCTGTTTCTCAAGATCTTTTTCACATACCGTTACACTAATAAACAACCTGCACCCTTTCCTTTTCCTGCTGTCAAAAGCTTGGAGTCTGTTCCAAGTGCAATCCATTTTTCAAAGCACCCATTAGTAGCTGAGTCATCTTTGTTGTAAAAAAAAAAGGATTAATAAACGTTGGATTTCTGATAACTGCATTAGAATATCCATTCTGACATTTCCAGTTTATTTGTGAATGACTGCTGATCCATCAGCAGGAATAAGGAGGTGGGATGCCACTCCGAGTTCTATTGTACTGAAAATGATTAGGAGTAGATTATGACAGAGAAGCCTATACTGTAGTAAGTTTACTACAAGAATGGACAGCTTTTGAGAAACGTTACTGGGAAGTGTGAGACTACCGAGAGCTACTGAGGTTTTCCCCAGGAAAATTTGCAATATGATAGCTTTATCTACATCAGGGGTGTCAAACTCAAGGCCCATAGGCCGGATCCAACCCCGGGGTGCTTAGATCTGGCCCGTGGGGCAACCCTGGAAACAATGAAGGACTGACACGCGGTGCCTCTTCAGTGAAAACGGATCTCAGGAGGGCCATGTGTGTCCCTCCTGAGCTCTGTTTTCAACTGCAGTGACCTGCTACAGCAGTCTTCCAGTGAAAACAGAGCTTGAGCCGGTCACGCCTCCCCGCCGGCCATGCCCACCTGCCCCCCCCAAGATCAAACACAACCCTAATGCGGCCCTCAATGAAATCAAGTTTGACCCCCCCCCCGATCTACATGGTTCCTATACGCACACACACACACCAGTGGTGGGTTTCTACCGGTTTGCTCCAGTTTGGGCGAACCGGTAGCAGCGGTGATGGGAGGCTCCGCCCACCCATCCGGACGTCATCACAGATGCTCTGCGCATACGCTGAAAGTTCTGCACATCCGCAGAAGCACCACGCGTGAGTGAAGCAAGCGCACACGCTCACAGTTCCGAACCAGTAGCAAAGGTAAGTGAAACCCACTACTGACACACACATAAATACAAGCTTATATGCAATACATATACATATACATATACATATACATATACATATACATATACACACACACACACACACACACACACACACACATTTGACCCCTCCTTCAGGCTCAGTCTGGTCACAATACCACTCTGTTCCTACATGGATAGTGATGGACAAGACAGACGTAATAGAGAAAACATTACATGGACTGATTACTTCCTCATGTTTTTGCTTTTCTTATTATCACTAACCATAATATCTCATTAAGGTACTGGGTGCTCTTAAGAGTAAGGAGAAGAGATCCTTACCTCCAGCAGTTTCCAACCTACATTTCAACATATGAAGGAGAGTGGTGAAAATCAGTAAACACTTTAATCACTGTTTCATGAATGGCTCTTATTAATGATTGTGTGATTCTGTCAGCATCTGCTACCATAGCATTCTCCAGATAGGTTGGGATTCTGGTTCTTGTCATTTTTAGCTGATCTGAGAAGGTTACAGTATAGACTTGGACTTTTTCCAAAGTTTTATGGTTATTATGCTATGCCAGTGTTTCTCAACCTTGGCAACTTTAACACGTATGAAGTTCAAGTCCCACAATTCCGCAGGCAGCATGGAGAATTAATGGCTGGCTGGTGAATTCTGGGAGCTGAAGCCCACACATTTTAAAGTTGCATTATGGCATTCCAAAATTTAGGTTCAGAAGTCAGCTTTTCTATTTAGAATAATTAAACAATCTTCAGTTCATTGAATGAATCTGGACCCACTATCAGTTGTTCTTCTTCTCCTTCTCCTTCTCCTTCTTCTTTCTTCTTCTTCTTCTTCTCCTCCTCCTCCTCCTCCTTCAGCCTCCTCCTCATTGAGCAATTTCAAAGAGGAGGTAAGAAGGTTAATCAACAGCATTTCAATATTGTGTGAAACCTCCCAGAAGGATCTCCACTGCTGTTCTTCTACCTATAAAGTAATCTAAATTTGGCGCACTAAGAAACTGCAGGATGAATCAGGAACTTTTGATTTCTAATGATAGAGAACTGCAGTAAATTCACTAGAAGCCTTCAGGCAAGCTCTTGCCCTCCATATACCATCTCTCCATCTATGAACAATTATAGAATTATTATTATTATTAAGAATGATTAAAGAATGTAGATGAGACACCTGGAATGTTCCAAAATTTATTTCAATAAAGAGATACTAGAAAAATACTTCTAGAGAGATACTGGAAAGCTTCTACTTCTTCTTCTTCACTAACGGCAAAGCAAAAAGATCACCAGGAGTTTCTATCTACTTGGAAAGCTTATAAAGTTATTATAAAGAAATGAAGAAGCAGATAAAGTTCAACGAGAGATATTTAAAGAAGCAAAAGCAGAAAAGTTGCAGCTTAATAAGGACAAAGTTCTTATTAATTCTTATTCTTATTTTTATAATTCTTATTTTTTTATTATTAATTATTTTAAATTTTTGTTATTATTATTATTAGGTTCAAATCCCTAGTGCCGTGTAATGGGGTGAGCTCCCATTATTTGTCCAAGCTTCTGCCAACCTAGCAGTTCGAAAGCACGTAAAAAATGCAAGTAGAAAAATAGGGACCACCTTTGGTGGGAAGGTAACAGCGTTCTGTATGTTTAGTCATTTGGTGTTTAGTCATGCCGGCCACATGACCACGGAGACATCTTCATACAGTGCTGGCTCTTTGGCTTTGAAACGAGATGAGCACCGCCCCCTAGAGTCAGGAACGATTCTACCTTTACCTTTACCTAAGGACAAAGTTGATAGGCACAAATATATTTTCGTAGGGAAATTAAATGCAAAATGCATGGAACCAGAGTAAAATATTTAGAGGCACTTCCCAGATGTCTTTTGACAAACTCACTCCCTATCCCACTCAGCTTCAAGAGTAGGAAAATAAGGGATGGCTTTGGCATCTCCTCTGGAAAGGGCCTTTGGAAGACTTCTCCTTCTGGGAAATCTGATGTGAAAGAAAGATTTTGCTCTTATCTTCAATTTACAAGTCCACGTAACAAAAGTCTGAGTCTACATTTTTGCCTCTTTTCCAAAAGAAATAGAATCCATAGGAACTCTGCCAGAACCTCCTTATTACTAATTTATTAAATATAAAGCAGCCAAACTCCCATCACATTTGGGTGTCATGCAGTATTAATCATTTTCAACAATGTACAGTAAGATTTTTTAAAAAATAGTTTTATCTCATATTGTGTGTGTATGAATTATGCATCTTTTAATGTGGATTTTTACATTTTGTATTGACTTGCTTTATATAATATGGGATTATGGGAGCGAGGGGGCGCTCCCATGTGACACCTCTCCTGCGTGAGCTGCATTGGCTTCCAGTGGTCTTCCGCGTGCGCTTCAAGGTGTTGGTCACCACCTTTAAAGCGCTCCATGGCATGGGACCTGGGTATTTGCGGGACCGCCTTCTGCCGCCAATAGCCTCCCACCGACCAGTACGCTCCCACAGAAAGGGACTCCTCAGGGTGCCGTCAGCCAGGCAATGTCGGCTGGCAACCCCCAGGGGGAGGGCCTTCTCTGTGGCAGCTCCTGCCCTCTGGAACGATTTGCCCCCGGAGATACGAAGGATATCAGATCTCCGGGTTTTTCGGCGTGCCCTAAAAACTTTTCTTTTCCATCAAGCAGGGCTGGCGTGAAACCCCCACCCCCTTTTTAGTCTTTTTTAGCTTTTTAAATTGTCAAAGGGGTTTTAGTTTTCAATATTTTAAATTTTTGGGCCACAATTATTTAATTCTTTTAATAATTTTAAATTTTGTATTGATATGTGTTTTAGTTCTGGCTGTGCACCCCCTGAGTCCAATAGGAGAAGGGCGGGATATATATTAAATAAATAAATAAATAAATAAATAAATAAATAAATAAATAAATAAATAAATAAATAGCCGTTTTATTGGATTGCCAAAATTGTCTCCTTGGCTGGTTTCCACCTATTGTTTCTTGTCCTGCCTTCTGCTGCTTTAGAAAATTGGTTCTTTGTGGCAGCCCCTCAAATATTGGAACATGGCTATCATGTCTCCCCTCTAGTCCTTCTTTTCACTAGACTAAAGGTAAAGGTTTCCCTTGTACATATGTGCTAGTCGTTCCCGACTCTAGGGGGCGGTGCTCATCTCCGCTTCAAAGCCAGCGCTGTCCGAAGACGTCTCCGTGGTCATGTAGCCGGCATGACTAAACACCAAAGGCGCACGGAACGCTGTTACCTTCCCACCAAAGGTGGTCCCTATTTTTCTACTTGCATTTTTTACGTGCTTTCGAACTGCTAGGTTGCCAGAAGCTGGGACAAGGAACAGGAGCTCCCCCCCCCCGGTTACTCAGCACTAGGGATTCGAACCGCTGAACTGCTGACCTTTCGATCAACAAGCTCAGCGTCTTATCCACTGAGCCACCGCATCCCATTTTCACTAGACTAGGCAAATCCAATTCTTGCAACCATTCTTCTTATGTTTTAGCCTCCAGCCCCCTAGTCATCTTTGTTGCTCTTTCCTGCACTCTTTCCAGAGTGTCTACATCTTTTTTTTATAATATGATGACCAAAACTGGATGCAGTATTCGAACTGTGGCCTTGCGAAGGATATACAATGGGAAGAAATTGAAAACACAGAAGAAAAAGCTAATGTAGAAGAAAAATGAATTTACATGGACAAGGGAACAGCTAATCCACCATTCACCATACACACAGACACAACCTGGCAAGCTGCACAATCCCATCTACTCGGCTATCAAAACAGGTATTTAAATAGCTATGTTGTGTCCTAGAAAAATGAACTGGAAGATTTTCTTTTATCTCCTGGTGTATTATTGGCTAGCTGAGGGAAACATTCATTCAGTTCAAAAGAATGGAGCAACAATTTCTCCAAGGGTCAACTCAATTTTTAGTTTCTCTCCCAGCTCAGAGACATTAAGTAGCATCCAGAGCTTTCTGGACAGATCCAGTTACTTAGCCAGTTATAACAAATCAGTTATATTTAGAGTTTAAAGTGAAGCCCTGAAGTTATATGTCACGATCAGCAAAAGCTAAGCCCAAGGGCTGAATTTTATGATTTGTAAGAACAGGCTTATATTCCAAAGGTATTTAATTTTATTTATTTGTTATTTATTAATTTAATTTATATACCGCCCTTCTCCCAAAAGGGACTCTGGGCGGTGAACAGCCAAAATTAAAATACATACAATACAAAAGTTAAGATAATTAAAAAAGATTAAATCAATCGGCCTCCCAATTTAAAACCCCAAGTCTATAAAATTTAAAAAATCCCATTAAAAACCCTTTAGGCTAGGCCGGCTTACTGGAATAAATAAGTCTTCAGGGCCTTAATTATGGCTTGCATTACCAACAAGAGCTACATTCAAACGTTTTGTTTCTGAAGCAGAGATTAAAGGCAAGCCACAGGTCTCGAGTTTTCTCTTTTTCAGTCCCCTGCTGCTCATAGGCATATCTTAATTTCTTGCTTCAATCTTAATTTGATGTGAAAACCAAACACAGAAATTATTATTCTTGGGACTGCAGGTATATTCGACCTGTGGTTTGGATGTAAAGCCTCTGAGTCAATCAGGAGATTATTTGGTAAACCACATGCAATAGAGAAGGAATTACAAAGATTAATCTTATTTCAAATATTCTATGACACCTTTTGGAAGTTCCACAATATGAAGTTTGAGTGCAGATCAGAGGTGGGTTTCAGCAGGTTCTGACCAGTTCTGGAGAACCGGTAGTAAAAATTCTGACTGGCCCTGCCCCCATCTATTCTCTGCCTCCCAAGTCCCAGCTGATTGGGAGGAAATGGGGATTTTGCAGTAACCTTCCCCTGAATTGGGGAGGGAATGGAGATTTTACAGTATCCTTCCCCTGCCACGCCCAACAAGCCATGCCCACCAAGCCATGCCACGCCATGCCACGCTCACCAAGCCACACCCACAGAACCGGTAGTAAAAAAATGTGAAACCCACCACTAGTGCAGATCAAGAGTATATCTGAATGTAGCCTCTGAATGTACTAAGAGAGGAAAGGGCAATTCAAACCTGGTTTCAATATGTACAGTTGCAGAATAGATGGAAAAAAGATCAGAAAATTGGTATTACACAAAGTGAAGAAAATTTGATAAAACAAATTAGGGACCAGAGTAAAATGCACATAAAAAGGTTGTATAATATATTGATAGAAATAGACTCGCAGACAGAGTTAGTTAAAGATTGTATGATAAAATGGGCACAAAATTTTAAGAAACCAATAATGATGGAAACATGGGAAAGGATCTGGGTAAGAAATGTAAAATTTACACAAGCTCAAAATTTGAGGGAAAATTTTTATAAAATGTTTTATAGATGGCATTGGGATCCTAAAAAGTTAGCTTGTATGTACCCAAACCTACAACCCAAATGTTGGAGATGTGATTGTGTAGATGCTACCTATCTTCATGTTTGGTGGACTTGTAAAAAAGTTAAAGCATTTTGGATAAAAATATGGTGGATTATTCAAAATATTTTTTAAAAAAGGATAAAGTTTACTCCACAGTTGTTTTTGTTAGGTATAATTACAGATTGTACGGTTATAGAGACTAATTTGATTCTGAACTTAATAATTGCAGCAAGACTCTTGGTGGCGCAGTACTGGAAGAAGGAAGATTTACCTACTATTCAAGAATGGACATTAAAAGTAGTAAATTTAGCAGAAATGGCGAAAATTTCAGCATATTTAAAGGACCATTCAAATGAGAAATATATGTTAGAATGGAGAAGATGGATTGATTATATTCAAGGCAAATATCGGACTAAAAAATTTCAAATAGCTTATGAATGATCAAAGAGATTTTACAAAGTACTTAAATTTAGTTTAGTAAAAGGGGAGTTAAAAGTTCAAGAGGGGGATAGGAGGCTATAGATAATTAGCTTATGTTAGCTTATGACTGTCAAATGTTATATCCTGTATTTTGCTCTGGGAAGTGGGGGGGAGGGAGGGGAAGGGGAGGGCTGGAAGGGGAGGAGGGAGGGGGAAGGGGAAATGTCTGTAAAATTTTTTAAAACTTTTCAATAAAAAAAAAGAGTATATCTGAATGTAAAGAGTAGATAGCTATATATTTTACTTAGGATTGTTGATCAGGGCCAGAATGGAAGAATAAAGAAAGAAAATGAAAATAGTAGATAGAACAATGGTCATTTGACATTATAACTGCTCTACCAACTCAACAGACACTGATCATAAAGTTTCAGAGTTTTCTAACTGAAAAGAGTATAATACTTGAATGCATACACCTCTGTAGGGGTGCATATTATGTTCCAATGCTGCTATGTTAAAAAAAAAAGTCTTATTGAAGCAAATATAATATTTTGAACATTAATAATTTAGATATAAGGATTTAATAAAAGGCCCCCTTAAGTACCGAGTATATAAAAGACTCCAATCCCCAACACAATGGAGCATCGTATTCGAGAATGCAGAGCTCCAAAATGTGATGGCTTAAAACTCACTGATATAAACATAATTTATCTTTTGTTCTCCTTACTTCTATGCAGGTAGTCCTCAATTTACAACAGTGCATTTAGTCACCGTTTGAAGTTATAATGGCACTGAAAAAAGTGACTTTTCACACTTTTTGCCGCCATTGCAGCATCCCCAGAGTCACATGACCAAAATTTAGCTGCTTGGAAATTCATATGCCATATACATTGCCATATACAAGCCATATACATTGTGGAAACCTTTTGGGAGAAGTGTATTTTTGAGGTTTGATGGCTAATAACACCACTTTTTTTTTTTTTTTTGGAGTTTCAAGATAATCCTATTCCACTGCTGGAATGGCCTGGGAATAGCCCAGACCTTAACCCAATTGAAAATCTATGGAGCCGACTAAAGAAACTTGTTAGTCAGAAGCGACCCAGCAATCAAACTCAGTTAATAGAAGCAATCATTCAATCTTGGTTTCACATTATAACAGCTGCAGAACTAAAAGACTTGGTTCACTCCATGGGAAGATGTTGTAAGGCCTTAATTCATGCTAAAGGTTACCCAACTAAGTATTAACTGACATGGTGATATTTTTTGTATATCTCGTTTTTTCTATGGTGATAATTTTTGTATATCTCGTTTTTTCTACCTGTTTCACTTTTATTCTTTATACTGTAACTGCTATTCTAATAGCAAGTCCTTCATAAAAGTTATTGCATTACATTCCTGATTAAATTATCTTCCCATTGATATATAGTTTTATGGTACGACTCAAAAAAAAGTGGTGTTATTAGCTAGTTTTAGAAAATACACTTTTCCCAAAAGGTTTCCACAATTTTGGCCACTACTACAATTTTAAAGACTCAGCTGACAGCTGTGGACAACTGCAATGTTCCCCCAAAAATGTCTTTTTTGTGACCATCTGACAAGCAAAGTCAACGGGGAAGTCAGATTCACTTAACAACTGTGTTACTAATTTAACAACCGCAGTGTTTCACTGAACAACGGTGGCAAGAAGGGTCATAAAACAGAGAAAAAGCTCACTTAACAAATGTTTCACTTAGCAACAGAAATTTTGGGCTCAATTATGGTTATACGTCAAGGACTACCTGTATAGATATATCTCAACAAAGCTTCAATAGAGGAACAACATTTCAGCTGTGAGTCTATAATACTATATGGATTGTATGGCATTTTTCTACTCTGCCTCCTCTTTTAGCAGTTGTCGGAGTGTTATTTTCTTGGCTGGATTGACACAACATGCTTAAATAAATAAACATTAATATTAACCAAGATTAACATATTGTGTAAGCGCAGCCACTGAGATCCTGAACGGGCCTGGTTCCATAGATGGTGTGGATCCAGCCATTCAGAAATTCATCTTATGCTTTAAAAAAGTATTTGGAGGACTGCAAAGGAAAAAGGAAAGGAAGGGGAAACTTTTTAGCTATATTTTCTAAAATCGCATTAAGATCAAGGTATTGCTTGGAGGAAATACCATCAATTCCAGTAGCATTACTTTGATAATCTGTTTAGTATCCAGAATCAAAAAGATGTCACAATGGCAACAATGATTAGCTCATGTATTGTATGAGCAGACTAATCATTAATAAAGCAAGCTGAAATTTTTCACAACTGTAACACTATTTTGTTTTAACAGACAGGAACATATTTATGATTTTCTTATTCAGGCATATTTATCCATCTGAAAGGCCTCCACAGAAAATGTTTTTCGTTGTTCTTGCTCTGTGGATTATTGGAGTTTTTTTTATTAGCAGCATTTTTGTTCTACTCTTTCTCCCTTGTAGGGCTTCAGCACAATATATACACCATATTTTTCGGAGTATAAGATGCACCTTTTTCCCCAAAAAAAGAGGGTGAAAATCTGGGTGCATCTTATACTCCAAATGTAGCCCCGTCCAGCTTCTCAAACAGAGGTTTCAGAGGCTGAAAAAAAGCATCAGAAACGAAGCCTCAGGAAAAAAGCCTCCAAACAGAGCTTTAGAAAAAAAGCCTCAGAAACAGAGCTTCAGAGGCTTTTTTTCTGTTTTGGAGGCTTTCAGAGGCAGGAAGAATTTTTTTTTTTTCTAAAACAGAGTTTCAGAATTTTCAGAGGCAGGAATTAAAGCCTGTGAAACAGAGGTTTCAGAGGCTGAAAAAAAAGCAAGGCACAGAGCTCACAACCAACCAACAGTTGCTAAAATTCACCTCTGGGAACAGCTGATTGGGGGTATTCCAGGAGGCCGATCCACCCATTAATCAGATTTTTTTTTATTTTCCTCCCCAAAAACTAAGCTGCGTCTTATACTCCGGTGCGTCTTATACTCCGAAAAATACGGTATATATACATACATAAAAGACTCTGTATTGGGCTATAGGCAATCTATAGACATGCTTTCTTTTTTGTAGTCTCCTGAGGCTTTTCTATGATGGCTTAAACTGCTGACATTCTTTTGCCAAGATCAAGTGAAAAGTATGGGGGGGGGGGGTGTAAGAGACATGAGAGTCAAAACATCAAGATGATGGCAGAGACATTTTATCATGCATGGTGGACTTTTGAAAAAGCGAAAAGACGCCTGGTGCAAATACACAGGGTGATGCAGAGAGTTTTAAAAATTAATAACCTGAAAGCAGATTTTCTCTGATTAGGACTTATGGATACTGACCTAGAAAAGGTTCATGGAGAAAAGGTGTAGAGAAGAGCAACAAAAATGATTAGAAGGCTGGAGGCTAAAACATATGAAGAATTGGGCGTGTCTAGTCTGGTGAAGAGAAGGACTAGGGGAGACATGATAGCACTGTTCCAATATTTGAAGGGCTCCTATGAAGACAAGGAGGTCCAACTACTTTCCAAAGCACCAAAAGGCAAGAGAAGAAACAATGGTTGGTAACTAACCAAGGAGAGAAGCAACCTAGAACTAAGGAGAAATTTCCTAATGGTGAGAGCAATCAATCCATGGAACAGCTTGCCTTCAGAAGTTGTGGGTGCTCCATCACTGGAGGCTTTCAAAAAGAGATTGGACAACCATTTGTCTGAAATGGCATAGGGTCTCCTGCTCAAGCAGGGAATTGGACATGAAGACCTCCAAGGTCCCTTCCAACTCTATTATTCTATGTTCTCATTAGTTTTATATATGGTAACGGCAGTGTGGCTATTATATGCCCAAAGATGGAAGATCACAGAGGCACCAACAGAGAAATGGCTTGTGAAGGTGGCTGCATTTGCAGAAATTGATTTGTTTGATTAACTAGGGAATTACTTTTATAAAGGACTGGGAACCCTGTATAGACCTTTTGCTGAAAATTGATAAAAATGAACCGCCGATTTGGCGATTTATGGATTAAAAAGGCTTATTTATGGGAAGAACAGAACTACGATTTGCAGTGTAGGAGGGAGGAAATGGAATTGCTATGATTGTAACTGCCGCAACGAAGATTGGAATTCGCTGCTTTGGACATCTTTTCCTTGCTTTTTGTTACTCTTCACTTTTTCTTTTACCCTTTTATCATCTCTTTCTCTTTCTATTTTTTCTGTATTTTTTAAAATCTTTATATAATCTTTTTGTAATAAAGATTATTCATGAAAACAGTCCAGATGATGGCTACAACATGGCCAAGCCACTAAAAGTTCATCCCTTTTTACATTCATCATGATGCACATAAAAAAAATGGCTTTTATGGCATAATTGTGGCTGCTATTTTTTTATTCTACCACCTCCACACCCACCCATCCCCGACACTGGTGGAAACTCTCAAAATCCACACAAAAATCCAATCCCTTCATATATGATGTGACCCACCCACTCACCCCCATCCACTTTGGGGCATTCCACACTTCCAAAATTGGAAGGTGTGGCCTTTGGTTTACTAAACTCACCACAGAACATAGACAAAACTCCCTTTTTATGATCCTGTAATCCCTTAATTTGGGCCAGAGTTGTGGAAAGTGGATGAAGCTGAGCGTTTACTGACTGGATTCCCTCCTGACACCACGTGGAGTTCACAGCAAATATTTTTTTTCTTTCTGCTCTAAGAGAAAAAAATTCTACCACCACCTAGGATTGAACTTTCAACCTTCCGAGTGGGAGGCAAACATCTTCGCTACTAGGCCACGGCACTCAGTGAACCAAGGAACACAGAGACACAGAGGTAAAAGGATTCAAACTGGCAACCAAAGCCACCTGAACATGGTCACCATTTGTCTTTTTTTGGACATCACATCCCTGCCCCCACTCAAGGATGACCTTGAAGCACCAGCAAAAATATGAGAGCCAAATATTATGCATTTTTAAACTCTAACATTTATTTACATGTGTGCTCGTGCAGATAGATAGATAGATAGATAGGTAGATAGATAGATAGATAGATAGATAGATAGATAGATAGATAGATAGATAGATAGATAGATAGACAGACAGACAGACAGACAGATAGACAGAGATACAGAGAGATAGAGAGATAGATAGATAGTCAGACAGACAGACAGATAGAGATAGAGATAGAGAGATAGAGATAAATAGATAGATATAGATAGACAGATAGATAGATACAGAGATAGAGAGATAGAGATAGATAGATAGATAGATAGATAGATAGAGAGAGAGAGAGAGAGAGAGAGAGAGATAAATGATAGATTGATAGATGGATAGATAGATAGACAGACAGACGGATAGACAGACAGATAGAGAGATAGATAGATAGATAGATAGATAGATAGATAGATAGATAGACAGATAGACAGAGAGATAGATGATAGATAGATAGATAGATAGATAGATAGATAGATAGATAGACAGACGGATAGACAGACAGACAGATAGATAGACAGAAAGATATAGAGAGATAGAGAGATAGAGAGATAGAGAGATAGATAGATAGATAGACAGAGAGAGAGAGAGAGAGAGATAAATGATAGATAGATAGATAGATAGATAGATAGATAGATAGATAGATAGATACAGACAGACAGATAGACAGACAGACAGATAGAGTGAGAGATGTAGAGATAGATAGATAGATAGATAGATAGATAGATAGATAGATAGATAGATAGAGAGATAGAGAAATAGATAGATAGATAGATAGATAGATAGATAGATAGATAGATAGACAGAGAGAGAGAGAGAGAGAGAGGGAGAGGGAGGGAAAGAGAGGGAGGGAGAGAATATCAATGCCCAAAACAATTCACAAGATCACTTCCAATCAGCCAAGGTCAGCTAAGGGAATGATGTCTAGAAAAAGGAGTTACTTAACTCCCAAACTCCCCCAGAAAAGACAAAGAAGCCAATGTCACAAACTCTTTTGATCCAATAAATGATAAGAAAAGATTTGGGGAAGGTTCCCCTTCAGTTCACAATTTCCAAAGTGCCGTTTGGGTTGCTCAAATGAAAAGGAGGAGGAAAAAAAAAAACATAATTACCGATAAAGGAGAATATGTGTCGTTCAGGGTTTAAATGAACGTTCCTTGGTGCTTTCTGAGTTTGGTTGTTTTCTTGCAGGCGTTACATTACCCAACTAGGTAACATGAGCAGTGATGATGTTACCTAATCTGGATGATGATGATGATGATTATTATTATTATTATTATTATTATTATTATTATTATTATTATTATTTTGAATTTGTATACCGCCCTTCTCCCTGAGGACTCAGGGCGGTGAACAGCCAAGTAAAAACATCAAGTACAAACATTAAAATACAGTTAAAATATACATATATAAATTTGGCCCCATTAATTAAAAACAATAAACAAAGCACTTAAAAACACTTAAAAAAATTAGGCCAGCCCGGCTTGCTGGAAAAGGAAGGTTTTAAGGGCACGGCGGAAGGCACCGAGGTCTTGGATTCTCCTTATCTCTGGAGGCAATTGATTCCAGAGGGTAGGTGCCCCCACAGAGAAGGCCCTCCCCCTGGGGGTCACCAGCCTGCACTGTTTGGCTGATGGCACCCCGAGGAGGCCCTCTCTGTGGGAGCGCACGGGTCGATGGGAGATTGTCGGTGGCAGCAGGCGGTCTCGAAGATAGCTAGGCCCTATGCCATGGAGCGCTTTAAAGGTGATAACCAACACCTTGAAGCGCACCCGGAAGACCACCGGGAGCCAGTGCAGCTCGCGCAGGAGCGGTGTTACATGGGAGCGCCAGGCTGCTCCCGTCACTACCCGCGCTGCTGCATTCTGGACCAGTTGGAGCCTCCGGGTGCTCCTCAAGGGGAGCCCCATGTAGAGAGTGTTGCAGTAGTCAAAGCGAGAGGTGACGAGGGCATGAGTGACTGTGCACAGGGAATCCCGATCAAGAAAGGGCCGCAACTGGCGGATCAGGCGAACCTGACAAAAGGTCCTCCTGGTTACAGCCATCAGATGTTCCTCCAAGGACAGCTGCCTATCCAGGAGGACTCCCAGATTGCGAGCCCTCTCTGTGGGGGCCAACGACTCGCCCCCAATAGTCAGTGATGGAGTCAACTGACTATATCGGGATGCCGGGAGCCACAGCCACTCAGTCTTGGAAGGGTTGAGCCTGAGCCTGTTCCTCCCCATCCAGATCCGCACAGCCTCCAGGCACTGGGACATCACTTCAAGGGCATCGTTGGGGTGGCCTGGGGTGGAGATGTACAGCTGGGTGTCATCAGCGTACTGGTGGTATCTCACCCCAAAGCCACGGATGATCTCGCCCAGCGGCTTCACATAAATGTTGAACAGGAGGGGCGAGAGGACCGACCCCGAGGCACTCCACATATAAGAGGCCTTGAGGTCGACCTCTGCCCACCTGCCAACACGAACTGCGACCGGTCGGAGAGAAAGGAGGAGAACCACCGTAATACGGTGCCCCCCATCCCCAACTCTGGGGATGGGGGGAAACATCTGCAAGAAAACAACCAAGCTCAGAGAGCACAAAGGACCTCCTCAGAAACATAACTACCTGGGCTTTATTTTCATAGAAAATGGCCCAATTTGGACAACTCTTTCACCCTAATACTGTCACTGATTCACAAACCCATTAATTCTATGCACAAGTCAGTATGTTTTAGATATAATATACCCTTTCATTCACACCAGGAAGTGATAGGCTTTCCACTATGAGGAAAGCCATGATAAAAACTAGCTTCATCCCGGGGGCAAAGATCTTGGTTAATTCCAAAACTATCGTGTCTTTCGGCTGTCTATTGCTTATATGTTGGTTTTAATACTATCTTAGCTGCCCAGAGTTGCAATTTAGGAGTTGGGCAGTTATATAAATTGTTCAAGTAGGTAAGTAGATAGGGGCAACTTGTGAAAGTGTATGATTACCAGGAGCATATAGGTTTCTGCTGCCGTTTTCAAGATTGAAAGAAAGATATGGTTATTATCCCCCAGATCGTTGGTTTCATCGATTTTATACTGACAGGTTTTCGTTAACATTCAGCCCGAATATGTCTGCCTATAGCATGATTCTTTATCTTGCACTCTTGATAAATAATAAATAATCTTGGACTTCTTTGGTCTGCTTTATCTTTCAAATAGTTGGAGAAATTGTCAGGTCTCTTCTCTTTCCAAGTCCCAAAGCTGCTTTTTCAAGAGGCAACTGGACTTCTGGTTTTTCTTGGAAGAGTTTTTCTGTCAGAGCTGAAGAAGCTTCTTGGATAAGAAGCAAAACATCTTCAAAGAAAAACCAGAAAGTCCAGTTGCCTCTTGAAAAAATCACCTTTGGGACAACCGTGACCTGGATGACTGAGAATCTCCACAGACATTCTCTTTCCAAGGTTAAACATCTCCAGCTATCTCAATCTCCCATTTATTTGCAGGATTTTTCAAGTCTGCACCCAAAATTGAATACTGTAGATTCAAGATCAGGTATAATGGAAAGAATTAAAGGGAAATGAAATAGTTCAATGTTAAGCATGTTTACTTGGCAGTATACCACTGTGTTCAATAAAGCATATTCTCACATGTAGGTTCATGGGGCTTCAGATGGAATATTTTTTTAGGTGGGTTAATTATCCTCAAAGACTTTAAAAGTCTGGGGAGCCAGTTCATAATACAACTGTGTCTAGATCATCTGCAAATTCCCTTATGAGATTCTACTTTTAAAATAGCCTGCAGCATTCATTCATAGAGAAATCTAAAAACAAATACTATCAGAGACAGGAAAAGAAAAGAAAAAACAGTGAGCTTTCCAAACCAATTTTTTTGCCTGACCAACAGAGCTATATAAGAGGAGCAGTGAACTCAGAAAAAAACCATTTTTTGTAGCTAAACCTTCTATTCACTGTATTTGAGCATGTCACAACATTACTAAGAATCTCAAATCCAATGCAAAACAACTCTAGGAAGCAAGTTTTCAATAGTCAAATAGAATTAAAAGCAACTTTTAATTCTATCTCTCTGCTACTCAATTAATTAGATTTACACTATTGTTTGAAAAAAGAGGCAAATTTGGCACCCGGCAAACTATTTCTAGACCCTATGGCAGGTTGCTGTTTTTGCAAAACCTGTTCCGTGGCAGACACTTTTTTTTTTTTTGAAAGAGTGAAGGTGAATTTTTAAAAATTGTTTCATTTTTGTTATTGTTATTTTGTTATTCCAACTTCTCCAATTTGTTAATGTCCTACTACCCAAACCAGGAACTACTCAAGATAAACTTAACTGGAAAAATATTGTAAGGGGAAAAAAAAGAACAACAGAAAAAGATATAGAGTTGGTCCAAAGTTTAGGTCAAAATCAGAGAACTGGACAAAGGATAAATGTTAAAGGCAGAAAATATGTATCTGATCAATGAAAAAAAAAACTGGGCCAAATAAGAAAAAGAAAGTTGTGGGGATCTTTGCAGATTTCTAATGAAAAATAATAAAAGTTTTAACATTTTGAAAGTTTGTGAAATTATCAGTTAAACATTATCTTTAGATTAATGATATACAACTGAAAGCAAAGACACTGTCACGTCAATAAGTAGCATTATATAAATCAGCCATTTTTAAAAATGATGATTGAACTAAAGTCTTGATGTATTATTCCTAGTTTTTTTTTGTTCTTGTTGTATTTAACAACAATCAGAAATATACTTTCAGTTGTGATCATTCACATTCTTGTTTGGAATGAAAATATACAAATTTCCCCACAAATTTCCAAAGTACTAAGTACTTTAGTACTTAGCAGCACTTTTCACAAGCTTGACACAATGTATTGTATATATTTATTAAAATTAGCAGTGGGCCTTTTGATTCTAGCAAACCATTTCAAGATTTTTAAGTAATATAGTTAGTTCTCTGGCGATGAAATAAATGCCTCAGAGATCTGAATTGCTTAAGATTTAAAACAGCTGATATTGTATTTCATCTATTTTCATCCATGCCAGGTAATTTCCAGGTCTACCTCCCCAATGCAAATTTTGAAGGGGGAAAAACCCTGCAACCTGTTTATTTCTCATAATGAAATGGATAGATATAGTAATATGATTTTTTTTTAAAAAAAACAACAGTTAACTTTAAGTTGTATTTAAACAATAGCAGAATACAAAGTATCCCAATATAAAGCTCATAAATAAATCAGAAAGAGAAAAATATACTGAACCCAATTTGTGACTCCAGTGACGATGCTGGAGTGATTCCTGCTGAAATCAACAGAGAAAAATAAATTTGCAACCTGATCTTGGGTACCAAGATTACCCTGGGTTAATTTTAAACAAGCCTGAACAGGATTTTAACTGACAGAGCAATAACATTGTACTTAACTTTCGGAGTTCATTTAGCTCATAATAGGATTTTTAAAAAAACAAAAAAACAAACAGGGTTTATGCAAAAAGAGGATGCATTTAAGTTGTCTGGGTTTTTAAATGTTTATTTCTTTTCTTTTGTTATAATAGTTTTCTGATTTACTTGCTACAAACCTTCTCTTCACTTCTAGATATTACTGAGAAACAAAGTTAGGGAAGCAAAAAAGAGGAGTTTGAAAAGCATTTAGTTTTAGAAACCAAGAATTGCTGAGTCAGGATGCTCATTTAACTTGACTTGTCATGTTATATATGCACCTCTGCAGTTGATAGTGACATCTGTAAGGGTTGATCGATCACCCCCCAAACCACAGAAAATTATAAAACAGGGATATTTTTCTCCATTCCGAGGCTTTCTTTCTATACAAACACATTTGCTATTTCAACATGTTAGATCCCAATCAGCACTCATACTATATTAGAGGATAGAAATATTTTCTATTCTAGGAAAAAAGGGGAGAAATTTGAGGTAGGGAATCAGATTTCTGTGGCATGGGGGGGGGGAAACCCCAAAAAAACAAGAGCCGCAGAGATGTCATCGGTCCACAATGTGAGCGTTTCCTGCTACAATAACACCAGTTTTCTTTAAAGGAGAAGGACCACGTGAAGAGAGAATAAAGAGAGTCAAGGTTAAAGTCATAATCCCACCGTGTACCAAGAAAAAAAAAAATAAGCACCAGTGCCATACCTGAGTTTGGATCAATAGAAGCAGGAGGCTACATCCATAGATGCTGAAGAGATGAGTTTGGAATTCTAAAACCTTACACACACATACACACAAATGCTTGGATTTGGGTTTGTTTTTTTTTTGGGGAAAGCCAGGCCAGACACAAAGAAGTCGAAGGACTTGGAAATGACCGCGAGAAGGCAGTCATCACGATTCCAGGTGGGGGAAATACCACATGCATTTTGTTTTTGTTTTTTTGAGGAACCCCATAGAACATCTCCTTGGTCATAGAGAGATCAAGAAAAGAGAGCAAAAAAATAACCCCAAAGCACATAGTGCAGAAGGGAATTTGGGGGTGAGATCCCAAGCAGATCTTTCAGACCCACTTTAAAAAAAAAGAAAAAAGAACCCACTTATTGTCTGCCCTTCAGTTGACACACAGACCTCTCATCCAGGGTGCCGATCTTCGATTCCCACATGCGTCCCTTCACCTGGGGAGAGGACCGACCTGTTGGAAAGGTCAAACCCAGAGCCAGGTGGGATCCTTAAAGTTTCCTCCTGAAGTTCCCAGCTGTGAACGAGGCTCTCTGGGACCCATCCACCTGTTGTGACAGCCAAAGACCCATTTCCCCCCCCCCCCACAACTCCCCATCCGAAGAGAGGGTCCCAGCCAACCCGCCAAGTCCCCTCCAAACTTGACCGCCCGCTGCACCTTTCAAAGGCAGCTCCGGAGGTGACTTACCTGCATGTGGCCCTGATACATTCTCGCTCCGCCGGCTTCACACTCCCCTGACAGGTGACAGGTGATGGGCTGGCTAAGGTACCCGGAGAAAGCAAAGTGAGGCGCGTCCCCCCTTTGCGGCCAGGTGCAAATCACATTCAGGCAAGGCAAAAAGAGAGAGAAAGAGAGAGAGAGAGAGAGTCCTTCCCGGCTTTGGGAATTGAGCTGGAAAATCTTGTCGCCTGTGATGCTCAGGGGTGACCTCCTCCTCCTCCTCCTCTTCCCAGGTGATCGGACACCGGGATCGTGCGCCCAGGGGATCGGGCACCAAGGTGAAAGAGAAGAGAGGGAGAGAGAGGGAGAGCTAGAGAAAGGAAGAAGAAGAAGAGAAAGAAAGAAAGAAAGAAAAAAAGAAAGAAAAGGAGGAAGGGTGAAAAAGAAAGCAGGAGAAAAGCCTGAAGGTGGTTTAAGGTTAGGCTAGTTGTTTGGCCAGGCCAAAAGAAAGAAAGAAAGAAAGAAAGGAAAGGAAAAGGATCAAAGAAGGAGAAAAAAAAAAGAAGAAGAAGAAGCGAGGATGGAGAGCGAGCAAACTCCGCTGCCGGCGCTGCCTTCAGAACTCTGCCTCGCTCTTTTTCAAGCGAACTCTTTTGGGTTTCCTCCTCGGCCCCTTCATTTCGCTTCCTCTCCACCGCCACCCCTCCTCCTTCTCCTCTTCCTCCTCCTCCTCCTCCTTCCTCGCGCTGCCGCTGGACCGAGATGGAGGCGGCCTCCCTCCTTCCCTCCCTCCCGCTTTTCCCCTCCCTCCGCCAGGAGCGGAGCAAAGCAGAGAGGAGCGCGCGCCATCCGGGGACCGTTCGGCAGACCGGCGCGCGCTCCGTCCTTGCTGCTGCTTCTCCTGCTGCTGCTGCTGCAGAGCGCCAAAGCGGGCATCTGCTTGGTTGGCGCTTGCTTCTCGCGTTCCTTCCAGCCCGCCGCCGCCTCCGTTCGTTCCTTGCGGGCACGAGAATTTCGGGGGGGGGGAGAAATGCCTGCCGGTTTCCCGGAGCCCCGCTGCCTGGGGACCTGCAGGAAGGAATAAAAAAAAAAAAAAAACCGGGCTGGTCCTGGTGCCAGAAGCGCCAAAAATTAATAAATAAAATTAAAATTAATAAATAAAGGCTGGCTTTGAAATCGTCCTGGCGGCGGGCACCATGCGTCACTCCCCCGCCCCCATCTTCCTTGGTTTTGCAAACCTTAGGATGGTTCAGCAGTTGGCTGTCTCTGGGCATGGGCAGAGTTTCTTCCCTTTGGAGAGCCCCCGAGTAGTGAATAAGTAGTGCCCTTTCAGCAGTGGTGAAATCCAATTTGTTTTACTGCCGGTTCTGTGGGTGTGGCTTGGTGGGCGTGGCAGGAGAAGGATACTGCAAAATCCCCATTCCCTCCCCACTCCTGGGGGAAGGATGTTGCAAAATCTCCATTCCCACCCCTCTCAGAAGCCAGCCAGAGGAGGTATTTGCCGGTTCTCTGAACTGCTCAAAATTTCCGCTACCAGTTCTCCAGAACCTGCTGGATTTCACCTGCCTTTCAGGAATTGCTTCCTTTCCTGTCTCAAGGAAGTGTAGGATCTTCCTCGGTGTGTTTTCTCGTAAAAAGGAGCGGGTTCCCATGATGGCTCATTCTGGCTTGCAAAGTACTTGGGGTCACTGCTGGGGGGGGGCCCTTCATCCAGAAACCTTATTTCCTTATTTAGAGACTGGGAAGGCCGAGATACATTGGGAGCAGTGGTGAAATCCAAATTTTTTAACTACCGGTTCTCTGGGCGTGGTTTGGTGGGAGTAGTGTGGCTTGGTGGGCGTGGCAGGGGAAGGATACTGCAAAATCCCCATTCCCTCCCCACTCCTGGGGGAAGGATATTGCAAAATCTCCATTCCCACCCCAGTCTGGGACCAGCCAGTGGTGGTATTTGCCAGTTCTCCAAACTACTTAAAATTTCCGCTACCAGTTCTCCGACCTGCTCAAAATTTCTGCTATCGGTTCTCCAGAACCTGTCATGACTTGCTGGATTTCACCCCTGCTTGGGAGGCTTTTGTATTTGTTTGTTTGTTTGTTTATCAAATTACTATCCTGCCCATCTCACCTAAGTGACTTTGGATGGATTATAATCAATGCCATTAAAAAATCAAAAATAAGAACAGAATTAAAAACAAGGTTAAAATCAGGGGGTTAGAAAGTTAAAAGAGGCGAAGGGACTGCCTCAAATCAAGAAAAACCACCTCCAGTGTTGCATATCAAACTTTTAGTCTTGTAGGCCCAAAGAACCAAGAATGACAGCTGAAGTTACTTCTGAGACTTTTTTTCTGATGAGACCAGTTTATCAGGGCAACCTGGTTTACCCAATTATGGGATGGAGCCAGAGGTGGGTTTCAGCAGGTTCTGACCAGTTCTAGAGAACCAGTAGTGTAAACTTTGAGTAGTTCAGAGAACCAGTAAATACCACCTCTGACTAGCCCCGCCCCATCTATTCGCTGCCTCCCAAGTCCCACTGATTGGGAGGAAACGGGGATTTTGCAGTAACCTTCCCCTGGAGTGGGGTGAGAATGGAGATCTTACAGTATCCTTTCCCTGCCACGCTCACCAAGCCACGCCCACCAAGCCATGCCACACCCACCAAGCCACACCCACAGAACCGGTAGGAAAAAAATTTAAAACCCACCACTGGATGGAGCATACTGCTGCTTTTGAATCCCAGAATGGTATGGCTAGCTGATGAGAGCTAAATAGCTTGACATAGATCTATACTAGTCTCTCTTTATTTCTTTGTCGGTAAAACATAAATTCAACACACAAAATTACTTCTGAGTAGTTTCTTTAGTGTTATTTGCCTGTAGACAGAATCTTGCCAGACTAAAGCAACAATCTGCATAGCTACTAGCTATATACACGATGAACTGTTAGGGGAGAGTCTGTCATCACCCTCTTCCTGCACAGCAGAGATTCTAAATTCTGCTGACTGTTGGTCCATCACACTTAAAACCCTGTGCCAATTGATGGAGCCAGGTTTGGCACCCTTCCAGAAGGCCAGAAAAAGGGGAGTAAGTTATTTCAAAGAGTGGAAGTAATGGAAGAGAACCAGGGGTGAAGTCCAGCAGGTTCTGGAATAAAAACTATAAATTAACTAGAGCAGCCACATACAAGGAAAATCATTATAAAATGCTTTATAGGTGGCATTTAGCACCTGCAAGATTAGCAAAGATGTTCCCCAATGTACAACCAAATTGTTGGAAATGTGGCCATGGTCAGGGCACCTTTTTTCATATGTGGTGGACATGCCCCGAAGCAAAAAGATACTGGAGCAAAATTCGGAGATGGTTGAAAGACATAATTAAAGAAGAAATCGATTTGAATCCAGAAATATTTCTCCTGGGAATGGTAAAGAAAGGGTATGGAAAGGAAAAGGTCCACCTCCTAATACACATAACTACAGCTGCCAGACTGGCGTACGCTCAATACTGGAAAAAGAAAGACCTACCACCAGACGACCTTATAATCAGCAAAATATTAGAGTGTGCAGAGATAAGTAAATTAACACATGAGATAAACGATGATGAAAATTCAGATTATGATACTGTGTGGGGAAGATGGTACGAATGGATAAATGATAGAATCAAAGAAGGAGTAAAAGGTGTAGAAATCAATTAGAAATAAGGAAGGAGTAAAAGGTACAGAAATTAATTAGAAATCAATTAGAAATGTATAGTATAAATGACACCAGATATTTTTTCATGTATATATGTATAAACACTGCGAATCCGATGTCAAACAGAATTGTTATTATATTTTATTTGTATAAAAAAAAAACCAATAAAGTGTAAATAAAAAAAAAAGTTATTTCAAAGAGTGGAAGTAATGGAAGAGAACCAGGGGTGAAGTCCAGCAGGTTTTGGAGAACCGGTAGCAGAAATTTTGAGCAGTTCGGAGAACCGGCAAATGCCACCTCTGGCTGGCCCCAGAGTGGGATGGGAATGGAGATTTTGCAGTATCCTTCCCCTGCCACACCCACCAAGCCACGCCCATAGAACCGGTAGTAAAAAAAAAATTGGATTTCACCACTGAAGAGAACATTCTCTTCCTGGATTCCACCAGCTGAAATTCTTTAACTGACCAATATATCCTCCCTGCCTGACCAAGTGGGAGAGGTCGATGGAATTAGGACAAGACAGTTAATTCAACACACTTAACTTAATTATTGAATATAGAGGGCATGGAGATGGTCCTTGAAGCACAGGAGGAAATGCTGCTATCAAGACAACAGTCAGATAAGACGGACTTCAGCCAGGGCCAAGAAAATGAGGAAACATCTCAGACAGGACCCTCCCTAGTTCACATGAAGATAAAGTGAGGGAGGAAGAGAGCACATTGAGAATCGCAAGACTCTTGTATTCGACAGAAAAGTGGTCCTGCCCAATATGGGATTGTGGTTCTTTTAGTCTAGTCTACCTTGTAGGGCTGACACTGAATCAGTCCATTTTCTGGATTTACACAACACTTTGAAGCCTACCCTTCAAATGCTTTGCACCTCATGTTAAATCACCCCCCCCCCCGTTCCCAAACAATCCAGAAGTAATCAAATTTTAATATTGTGGAATCCTTGGTGGTATCTAAGGTTGTTTGTTGTTTGCAGACATTTCATCACCCAACTAGTAACATCATCACTGCTAGCGTGTGTGGGGTTTGCTCCCTGTTTATATACAACAATTGCTCATATAAGCAGGGCTTAATCAAGGAAATACCAAGAAGCAAAACATACCCCCCACCAATAGTGGAAAGGCAAGGTACTGTACATAAAATGGAGCAAGCCCCACACTCCCTAGCCTGATGATGTTACCTAATTGGGTAATGAA
Source organism: Pituophis catenifer annectens (assembly GCF_029215685.1). Lineage (NCBI taxonomy): Eukaryota > Metazoa > Chordata > Lepidosauria > Squamata > Colubridae > Pituophis > Pituophis catenifer. Next base: position 9,159,337 of record NW_027256886.1, on the reverse strand, counting down.
ATGTCTTTAAGCAAACAATCGAGCTCAGAGAGCATCAAAGACTCCACAGTTCAATCCTGAGCTACATATATTCTCTTCTATTGGAAGCTTTAATACTGTCCGTGCCAACAGCCACATTTTCTGGCAATAGCATATTCTGTAGACCACCTCTCTAAATTTTCGAAGGCATCATGGAAAACGATGCTGCCATCTCTCTGATCTTGCCTTGCATCTCCAGGATGCCAGCTACTTTTGATCGGTTCAAGCGGTTATCGGATTAGCTTCCTTTTGATTGAGAACCAGCTGGATCTCCTCTCTTCTCAGCCATTAGAGGAATATAGTAGAGACAGAGCAAGCTTAGAAGATTGAAGGGGTTAGCAGCACAGCTCTAGCAAGATAATAAGCCTACAACCAAAAACCAGAAACTTACCAGAAGGAAGGTGCCTCAGTCCCCTTCTGCATTTCTGAACAGAGTCAGTCCTGGTTGAGGAATTCTGGGAGTCCTCAGTTCACTGAATGAATCTAGATCCAATATCATCTCTGCCGCCTCCTCCTCCTCCTCCTCCTTCTTCTCTTCCTCCTCCTCCTCCTCTTCTTCCTTTTTGTTCTTCTTCCTTTTTGTTCTTCCTTTTTCTCTTCTTCCTTTTTGTTCTTCTTTCTTTTTGTTCTTCCCTTTTCTCTTCTTCTTCCTTTTTGTTCTTCTTCCTTCCTTTTTATTCTTCCTTTATTCTTCTTCCTTTTTGTTCTTCTTTCTTTTTGTTCTTCCTTTTTCTCTTCTTCTTCCTCCTCCTCCTCCTCTTCCTCCTCCTCCTCCTCTTCCTCCTCTTCTTCTTCCTTTTTGTTCTTCTTTCTTCCTTTTTATTCTTACGCTTTCTCTTCTTTTTTGTTCTTTCTTTTTGTTCTTCCTTTTTCTCTTCTTCATCTTCTTCATCTTCCTCCTCCTCCTCCTCCTCCTCCTCCTTCTTCTTCTCCTTCCTTGAGCAATTTCAAAGGGGAAGTAAGAAGGGTAATCAACAGCATTCTCCTCCTCCTCAATAAAAAAAAAATCACTATATGATCAATTAAACTTAAAAGATGGGAAGTGTGATGAAGTGATGGGTATGTTCCCCACCTTGAGCTATTTATAAAAATAATAAAGGTGGAGTAAATGAACCATAAAGTATCGATTATGAAATTTGAGGGTCATTTTGAAGCTCTGGAGCCACAAGATGGTTGGGGAATTCTGGGAATTGACATCCACCCAGGATTTGACGTATGTGCAGTATTTGACATCTGTCTTTGTGCTAAGTGTAGTCATCAGCATGTTTGTGTCAATTAAATATTCATCTTAAAAAGTCTGTAACAAATTAGTAAAGTCTACAGAGAAAAAAAAAGGGAGAAGCCATGAATCAGCCATTTTAGATGCTTGCACAGTGCTCTGAATTTGTTTCCTATAGGGGGAAAAATGATCCATTTCCAGATTGGCTTCTTTGCAAAATAAATAAATGCATGAGCAGTCAAAAGTGCGTCGATTTAGCACTTTGAACTTACTTAAGTCACCCCCTTGGATGGACCAAGCAAACAAAATAACCACCAGTGAAATAACTATTCTAAATTAGGGAGAAGAACACAGGTCTCTTCCCATCAGCCAAGGGGTACCCACCAGGGGGGGTTATTCAGCAGGTTCTGACAGGTTCTGGAGAACCGGTAGTGGAAATTTTGAGTAGTTCAGAGAACCGGCAAATACCACCTCTGGCTGGCCCCAGAGTGGTTGGGAATGGAGATTTTGCAATATCCTTCCTCCTGGAGTGGGGTGGGAGTGGAAATTTTGCAGTATCCTTCCCCTGGAGTGGGGTGGGACTGGAGATTTTGCAGTATCCTTCCTCTGTCACGCCCACCAAGCCACACCACGCCCACCAAGCTACGCCCACAGAACCAGTAGTATAAAAAATTGACTTCCACCACTGGTGCCCACGGGATATGGTCAAGATGACAGCCACAATGTACAATGTTAGCTCCTCCCATTTTTAAATGCAAAAGACCCCCCCTCCACAGTGGTGGGATTCAAGTAATTTAACAACCAGTTCTCTGCCTAATGATTTCTTCCAACAACCAGTTTGCCAAACTGCTCAGAAAGTTAACAACCGGTTCTCCCGAAATGGTGCGAACTGGCTGAATCCCACCACTGCCCCTCCAGGATTGTAAGAAGATCTGTAAATGGCAGATTAAGTGCATAGTTGAAATAGATCCCTTCTCATCTTTCCTAACCTGCTGGCCTTTTGATTGTATTGGACTACAGCAGGAGGTCTCCAAAACTGGCAACTTTTAAGACTTGTGGACTTCAACTCCCAGATTCCCCCAGCCAGCACAGGTGGCTGAGGAATTCTGGGAGTTGAAGTCTACAAGTCTTGAAGTTGCCAAGTTTGAAGAGCCCTGGACTAGAGTTCCCAAAATTCCAAGATAGACTAGCCTATGTAAAAGGCATGCATCATGCATAGACCATGAGTACAGTATTTTCCATTTTCAACCATCAGAGTCCTGGCCAGTGTATGTGGCTGAACATTTCAAACCAGTCTTCGTCATTTGCAGGTGAGGGTGCTGCTCACGTCAAGTTTTTTAGAGACTTCATGCATTTTATAGTATCGCTTAAAAAAATCTCGATTCCAGACCTCTAGTGGACCATTTTTTTCTTATTTGGGTGTTGCTTTAAGATGCAAAATGTTAGCTTCTATAGGTTTAAGGTACCTATTTTCTCCTTCAAAACATCTATGGAGATTCCAGTGGTGGGTTTCAAAATTTTTGGGTTTCAAAATTTTTTACTACCAGTTCTGTGGGTGTAGCTTGGTGGGTGTGGCATGGCTTGGTGGGTATGGCAGGGGAAGGATACTGTAAAATCTCCATTCCGTCACCAATCCAAGGGAAGGTTACCACAAAATCCCTACTTCCTCCCGATCAGCTGGGACTTGGGAGGCAGAGAATAGATGGGGGCGGGCCCAGAATTTTTACTACCGGTTCTCCAAACTACTCAAAATTTCTGCTACCGGTTCTCCAGAACTGGTCAGAACCTGCTGAAACCCACCTCTGGGAGATTCTCAGTCATCCAGGTCATGGTTGTTCCAAAGGTCCTTTTTTTCAAGAGGCAACTGGACTTTCTGGTTTTTCTTTGAAGATGTTTCACTTCTCATCCAAGAAGCTTCTTCAGCTCTGACAGAAAAAAATCTTCAAAGAAAAATCAGAAAGTCCAAGAGTTGCCTCTTGAAAAAAGCACCTTTGGGACGTTCTCCTTCAAACCTACCTGATAGCAAACAAACATATCACCAAACAAAAGAGGTATATTTTTTTTTCCATTTCAGACACTTCCATGATGTCATAAAATCATGGACCATGTTATCTTCAATGTTCCTGATGAGGCTAGCAAGAGAAATTGTACCCATCTGGCTAAACAGGGCTGCTGACATCTCCTGTTGTGCAAATGCTTCCTTCTTGTCCTAGAATAAGATAACTTCTTGAGATATAGACTTTAGCCTGCAGGTGACATATTTAAAAGTTCCTTTGTTTGCACAAAATATAATATCTCCTTATAAGAAAAGAACAATCAACAGAGAAAAGAATGCTCTTATCTGAGTCCTAGATACAGTCAATTTAGTTTCCTCCTGGCAGAATAATCTCCTGGTTTTACTTCGTCTTCTTCCTCAATTACTACATGGAATACAGTATTATATTGAATTGTATCGCAAAGATGGGCTGCCTAAAATGGCACAATAATGCCGTCTCAGAAATCTTTCATTCAATTCTCAACTCATTCCGCAACGTGGCAACATAATTCAATCTGAAATGACAATAATCTTGGGATAAGGACTGATAGAAATTTCCCCTAACACTTTATGATTTGCCTATACAAAGGAGCAGCCCTTTATCTCTAGGAGCTTCTTTTATTGATAAACCGTAATCTGAAAAATTGTGTCACGAAAAGAAAGGTAAAAAGAAAAATTGGATTGAATTCATGTTATTATGAGAAGAACTACAGATATGCATTATTATACAAAAAAAAAAAAGAGAGAGAGAGAGAGACCCATTTTACTTTCTGTTTCTTTGCTCGCTTTATATTTTCAGTTCATTCTTCCTGCTTTAATATTGGTATTTCTTTCTTTTTTCTTTTTTCTCCGCCAATTGTTCTACTTTGAAATGAATGTATTTGTTGTTCTCTGTTTGCAAAGAATACAGATCACGACTTCGGGGGTTAATATGAGTAATGCAATGATGTCTTGCAGCAGGTAACACTGGAAATGTTTTTGGAAGGAGTTTTTCCCACCACCGTTAAATTTGATCCCAAGACGCAAAACTGTTGCAATTCTGAGAATGTTGTTGCTATTGTCCAAGGTTTTCTTTCAAAAACTCACTTAAACATCTTGTCTCTTGTTGTTTGCACTTCTGTGTGTCTATGCTGATAGTTGAGAGGCTAAAATTGCCAGGTTTTCACACTCTTATCTATTTGCAGGAGAAAAGCAAGCCGGGGAAATCATAAATAGGAATGGGGAAATGTTGGGGGGAAAAAAATGAGAAGGCACACAGCAACATTAAATTAATCTGTTGAATATCAAGGGAACTAGGAAAAACATAGTAATCTTTTAGTCCTCATTGCTGTCTTCCTGTTGTTCTTCCTCTCAAATAAATCTACTAAATTATCTCACGCTTGACTCGGAATACACTACAGTTGCATTCAGATATCAGGTTCAACACAGTTACTCAATTAATGTCAGGTCCAAAACCAAGAATGTAACATAACATTTCTTCCAGGCTGAGGGATTATTTAAAAATTGTTTCACACCTATAGACAAAATCTTGCCAGACTGAGCACTCTACTACCTGCATCTATAATACACACTGGGAATTATTAGGGAGGGCTGTCTTCATCCTCTTTCTCTCACACATGGTAGCAATAGCCCTTAGACTTTTATACCACTTCACTGTGCTTTATAGCCCTCTCTAAGCGGTTTACAGAGTCAGCATATCGCTCCCCCCAACAATTTGAGTCCTCATTTGACCAACTTCAGAAGGACGGAAGGCTGAGTCAACCTTGAGCCAGTCAGGATCGAAGGAATTGAACTCCTGGCAGTGAGAACAAAGCTAGTCTGTAATACTGCATTTTAACCACTGCACCACTATGGCTCTTGATACGATATCTGGACTGAGTTGTCTCTTACTCTTCCAGAATACTCCTTCACAATTAACCCCCTTTCTGTATTTGCACACAATATGAAACCTTGAACTAACAAAAGATTTGCACCGCAGATGATGCTCCCTTCCCAAAACACCAGAAGACCTCCCTCCCAGAGGTCAGCTTCAAAAATTTTAGCAAGGGGTTCTCTGCCCGGTTACTGGATGGGCGTGGCATGGTGGGTGTGGCCTAGTCGGCTTCCTGCACCATGGTGTGTGTGGGGGGCGTTTTTGCCCTCCCTGGGCTCCAGAGGCTTTCTTCGAGTCTCTGGGAGTACAAAAATGGCCTCCCCAGGCTCCAGAGGCCTTCTGGAGGCCAGAAACAACCCCATTTCTGGCCTTCCCAAACTTCTGGTAGGCCCGTTTTTCGTCTTCCCCGACCCTCCATGCACATTCTGCACTTACCTGCATCCAAAAGGGGCCACAGGGGGACTCCTGGGAGAGGAGGGGCTGAGTGGGTGGGGCCAGCCAGGAGTGGGATTTGGGGGTGCTCCGAACTGCACAGAATCTTGGCTACAGGTTCTCCCGAACCCCTGCGAACCCCCAGCAGCCCACCCCTGCTTCCTCCTAAACTAAAGTTAAATTAGACAGTAATAATCTGTTGCGCATAGCAGCTAAACTTAATTGCTCTGTTGTAATATTGTCAGTTGACACACTTGGAATTTTAAGATTCTGATAGAGACCCTAAAAAAAAATGGTTGTCATTTTGGGCAGAATCACTCAGACAATCAAATGGATGGGGATGATGTTCCATCTTTCTGACTTACTGGAATGGTATGTGGGAATGACCTCGGAAGTAGGGACAAAGAGATTCAGTCAAGAAATCAATTGAATAAAAGGCAGCTGACCCTATAGCAGGAATGTGGGAAGGGCAAGCGGCTCAGAAAAGACCCTCCTTAGTTTTTTGGGCTAGTAATAGTAGTGGAATTCAAAAATTTTTACTACCAGTGAAATTTTTACTAGGCCGTGGCTTGGTGGGCATGGTGTGGCTTGGTGAGCGTGGCAAGGGAAGGATACTGCAAAATCTCCATTCCCTCCCCACTCCTGGGGGAAGGATACTGCAAAATCCCCATTCCCACCCCACTCTGGGGCCAACCAGAGGTGATATTTGCCGGTTCTCCGAGCTACTCAAAATTTCCGCTACCAGTTCTCCAGAACCTGTCAGAACCTACTGAATAAACACCCCTGGCTGGCAAGTGAAGATGGCTAAGTGAAAATGGTGGAGAGGGATGTGCTTTCGGACTTGCGAGATTCTGTTAATGTGATTTTTATAATAAAACAGAATTAGCTCATCTGGTCATGTTTCCTTTCTAGTATACCTCATAAGGCTGACCCTTACTTGCCTTTGCCTTTTTTATTTTATCGCACAAAAACACATCACCTATCTGCAGGATTCAACCAAGCTGCAATATCTTCTAGATATGTCTTTTATCTCTAAATAAATTTATTTTCATGAGACATCTGGGAAATAAAACTGAAGCTCTGTGACACATGAACTTGTCATCTATTCCCTCCACCTCCCAAAATAGAAAGAATAACAAAATGGACATTTGATAAGGATTAACTTTCAAAGCTTAATATGACTGTTTTAATCAGAATAGAGCTGGAAGGGACCTTGGAGGTCTTCTAGTCCAGCCCCCCCCCCGTTCAAGCAGGAGATCCTATATCCATGATGGCGAACCTATGACACGCATGCCACAGATGGCACGCAGAGCCATATCGGTGGGCACACGAGCTCAGCTCAGCCAGCTGATTTTCGGGCCTTCTGGGCCCACCGGATGTAGGGAAACAGGCTGTTTCCTGCCTCCGGAGGGCCTGGGGGTGTGGGGAAGGCCCGTTTTTGACTCTCCCCAGGCTCCAGAGTCTCTCTAGAGCCCAAAATTTCTGCTGGTAAGTGAGACATTTGCTAAGTGAATTTTCCCCCTTTCTTGCCACAGTTGTTAAATGAATCACTACAGTTGTTAAGTTAGTGACATTGTTGTTAAATGAATCTGGCTTCCCCATTGACTTTGCTTGTTAGAAGGTCGCAAAAAGTGATCACACAACCCCGGGACACTGCAACTGTCATAAATATGAGTCAGTTGCTAAATGGCAGAATTTTTGTCACATGACCACGTGATCAACAGTCATAAGTATAAAAAATTGTCTTAAGTCATTTTTTCTCAGCACTGTTGTAACTTGGAATCGTCACTAAATGAATTGTTGTAAATTGTATGGACTACCTGTAGTTGGAATAACAATGTCTTGCAAATCTTCATGATGATCTACTGTCTCTTAATATAGGTAGTCCTCGACTTACAACAGTTCATTTAGTGACTGTTCAAAGTTACAACGGCACTGAAAAAAGTGACCTACGGCCTTTTTTCAAAGTTATGACCTGTGCAGCATCCACATAATCAGGTGATCCCAATTCAGATATTTGGCAACTGATTCATATTCATGACTGTTGCTGTGTCCCAAGGTCACGGGATCCCCTTTTGCGACAGTCTGGCAAGCCAAGTCAATGCGGAAACAAGATTCACTTAACAACTGGGTTACTAACTGATCAGCTTCAGTGATTCACTTAACAATTTGGGCAAGAAAGATCGTAAAATGGGGGCAAAACTCTGTCTCACAACAACAGAAATTTTGGGCTCAGTCGTGGTCGTAAGTCAAGGACCACTTGTACTGACCACATCTTGTGTTTCCGAATTTTTAAATCGGTAACAGTAAAGTTTTCAAGTTGAGCTCCGCTCCTGGTGAACACATGTATTGGATCTACGTTGCTGCTTGAATATGGACGTTGGTTGCCATATTTAAAGCCTAAAGAGCTGCGGTGGCACAGTGGTTAGACTGCAGTACTGCAGGTTACTTCTGCTAACTGCCGGCTGCCAGCAATTCGGCAGTTCGAGTCTCACCGGCTCAAGGTTGACTCAGCCTTCCATCCTTCCGAGGTGGGTAAAATGAGGACCGGGATTGTTGGGGAAAAGATACTGACTCTGTAAACTGCTTAGAGAGGGCTGTAAAGCACTGTGAAGCGGTATATAAGTCTAAGGGCCATTGCTATTGCTATTGAATCCTGTTACAAGAAAAGAATCTGATGAGATCGTGTTGTAATGGATCCTGCTTTAGGCAGGTCAGGGAAGAAGATGATGTGTGATATGAATGCGAATCCATGACCTAATTCCTTTTGATAAAATTATGATTGGCATCTAGTGTTTCAAATAACTAAAGGAGACTGATGTTTTTGCCAAGTGCTTCCCCCGCTCCATATTTGCATATTTTTGCCTTTATTTTTATTCCACCTGTATTTATTTATTTTTTATAAATAACTCAAGGTGAAGAACGTACATAATGCTCCTTCCCTCCCCAACTGTTTTCCCCAAAACAAAAACAACTCTGTGAGGTAAACTGAGCCGAGAGAAAATGTCTGGTTCAAAGTCACCCACCTGGCTTTCGTGCCTAAGGCCGGACTAGAACTCACAGTCTTCTGGTTTCCAGCTTGGCACCTTAACTCCGAAACCAAAACCCGTATATTAGAGTGAAAGTTAGATTGTGAAGCGAGCTTTTTGGTACCTTGTTTTCTACCTGTTTTCATTTCTGAGGGTTTTGGAGTAGAGAGAGGTATTCTTTGAGGCACCTGTGTAGCTAGTAGATGATTCCGACAGCGAGGAGGCTGGTGTGGTGCTCCGCCAGCAGCCTGTGCAGCTGGCACTCGAGTCGGACAATGAGGAGGCTGGAGAAGATGTGGTGCCAAAGGCAGGGATTCAGCCAGGGCCTCCAGAAGCTCCCATAAGTGAAGAGGAAGAAGAGGAGGAGCCTCTTCTCGATGCACGGGCACACAGAGCTGCCAAAAGGCAGGAGTGGCTCCTCAGGAGGAGGTCTCCTCGAGAGTACGGCTTGAGGCTAATTGGCCACTCCCTTAGCCTATTTAAGGAAGGACAATGACTGAGGCAATTTGCAGGGAAGAACTTTGTTCACTCTCCTTCGCGTCCTGATCTTAATTCTCTGCAAATTGCTTCTGGGCTTTCTGCCAACCATAGTAAGATTACGATTATTTATTCTTTGGATTCTTGCAGGCTGTTAAGAAAGTTAATTAAGAGCCTTTATTTGAAAAAGACTGATTTAATTTAGTAAACTAAGGTTTGTACAGACTTTGTGTGTGCTGCGTTCTTTGGGGTCCGTAGCTGGGGCAGAACACATCTCTACAACCTGAAATAAATTGCATTTGAGGATAGATAGATCGAGTCACTGCTTGGGTATTTCAGTTGTAGATTTAGGCAGAATTGGCCGGCTTATGAAGTAGCTATTATTGGAAACAACTAATTCAGAAGTGAAGAGGTCAGCGAAGACTGTCTTGAATCAGTCTTCACTCCTTGTGACCGTACAGTTTTCATTATTTTCCTCACGATGTGGAAGTGATTTGCTGTGCTGACAGATTTTGATCTAGAAAAGAATCTTGGAGCAGTACTGGATAGTTCAATAAAAATGTTGGTCCAAAGTATAGGTAGTCCTCGATTTACTAACACAATTGAGCCCATATTTTCTATTGCTAAGTGAAACAGTTGTTAAGTGAGTTTTGCTCCATTGTACAATCTTTCTTGCCATGGTTGTTAAGTGAATCACTGCAGCTGTTTCTAAGTGAATCTGGCTTCTCCATTGACTTACCTTGTCAGAAAGTCGCAAAAGGGGATTATGTGATCCCAAGCACCGCAACTGTCATAAATATGAACCAGTTGCCGAGTGTCAAGTGAATTTTGATCATGTGAGACGATGTAATAGTGTTAAGTGTGGAAAATGTTCCTAAATCACTTTTTATCTGCTGTGAACTCCGTGTGGCATCAGGAAGGGCATCCGGCCAGCAAATGCTCAGCTCCATCCAGTTGTCCTGACTCTACCCTGAATTAAGGGATTACGGAGTCATAAAAAGGGAGCTTTTTTATCTATTAGTTATTATTTATAGATGACAATCAACACCCTGAATTACATCCAGAATAATACTGGTAACGATTGCCATTCCCAGGAAGTTACATAGGCAAAATGAACAATACTCATAACTACATATGCAGTCACATTGTGGATGAGTTGTGGCTTCTGAGTGATCTTCCAGGTTGGCTTTAGCTCTGCCCATTTTTGAAAATTGATTCCTGTATACCAGGGATGGCGAATCTTTTCGGCACCGAGTGCCAAAAAGGTCGTGCGGAAATGTTGTGTGCGCACATGTGTGCACGCTCATTGGGGCAGTGCTCTGGAAAAGCCGAACTTCCGGGTTCTAGCATGCATGCGCACCCGACAATCAGCTGGCTGGTGTGTATTTGCAGGCTGGTTTTTGGCACTGCCACGCGTGTGAAGGGATTGTGCTCCAGAAAAGCCGAATGCATACCCAATGATCAGCTGACCGGCACACAAGTTTTTGGCACTGCTGCTCATGGAAAAGGATCGCGCTCCAGAAAAGCTGAACTTCTGGGTTCTGGTGCACATGTGTACCTGACAATCAGCTGGCTGGTGCACATGTGCGCACTGGTTTTCGGCATTGCCACGCGTGCGAAGGACAGCTGATCATTGCGCTCGCATACATGCCAGAAACCTGGAAGGCAAGGCCACGCGTGCTGGGTGATATGGCGTTGCGTGCCATCATGGCTGTGTACCATTTACCTTGCTCTGAAACAGGTTGTGAAGCAGTGGTGAAATCCAATTTTTTTTACTACTGGTTCCGTGGGCATGGCTTGGTGGGTGTGACAGGGGAAGGATATTGCAAAATCTCCATTCCCACCCCACTCTGGGGCCAGCCAGAAGTGGTATTTGCTGGTTCTCCGAACTGCTCAAAATGGCCGCTACCAGTTCTCTAGAACCTGTCAGAACCTGCTGGATTTCACCCCTGTTGTAAAGCCCAGCCATAGGGAATATAATGCCATGCTCACAATCAGTACAGGGAGTAAACAACTCAATCTTCTTTAGCTTAGTACATTGAAACAGAACTCTCAGCATTATTGCCTATCTAGCTAGTGATTAAACATAAATTCATGTGTACATTCATAATAATAAAGGGAAAGGCATGTCCATGGCAGAAACTAAATTAAATAAGTAATTAGATGCAGCCCCCACATTGTTACTTCCAGTGGATGAAAACTGATTAATAAACAACTGGTCCTTATCAGTGCTGTGATTAAGCGTTATGTGACCTTTCTTTAAAAAATGATTAATAGGAAGGGGAATTCCTGGTGTAATTAATCTGTTGCTGTAAAAGAGCAGTTAGGAGCTTTAGGAAGACCAGGTTCTATGAAGTGTCAAGCAAAAAAAACACCAAAAAACCTTCCAGGAATTGCTGTTTTGTTCTAAAGTTCATTGTTTATTACCTGCGAGAGTAATTTGATCAGAATAAGAATAGGTAGAGTCCAGGGGTGTGTTCTACTTACCTTTACTACCGGTTCACAACGGGATTGTGGATATAAGTATAGATCTTGTCAGGATTCCAAGTAATACCTCCAACGTTCGATGCTCAGGACCCTGGACAGCACTCTGGAACTGGGCTGCATGAAGACTCAGGGAAGATGGAGGGACAGATCTATTTCAAGCTATTTAGCTCTCATCAGCTAGCCATACCCTTCTAGGATTCGAAACCCAGGCTACTTGCATATTAGGTAGATGTATTAACCTCTAAGCTCTCCTCCCTTTGTCAGCTATACCAGGGAAGAGATTAAGTGTTTTTTCTAGTGCGACCAGTCTATCAGGGCAACCTGGTCTACCCAATTATGGGACGGAGCATAGTGTTACTCTATGTTCTAAATAGAAATGCCTTATAATGATGTTACCTAATTCAGGTAATGACATGTCTGCAAGAAAACAACCAGACTCAGAAAGCATCAAGGACCTCATCAGAAATGCCTTAGCTGTCTGGCAGAAGACAAACAGGGAGAAATATGATGATCGTTCTCTGCTATATGTGAAATCCCCCCCCACCCAAGGCTTTGGCTTGTAAGTTAGCAGTTCCGGCTGAATGAAACAAACACTGTTCGGTTCTCACATGGCAATCTATCTGTGCTAGCCCTGAAGGAAAAATATCCCCCTCGTTGCTTTCTTTCTTCTTTCCAGCAACTGTCACCACTCTTGAGGGACACTGTGTGGCAAAAGGTTAGAGAAAACAGCAAGACAGTCTGCCTTACTGTTCTTCTTCTCTCTCAGGTAATTTTTTTGCTCGATACTCTTGAAAGCATTCAGTCTGCCTGAATGCTAATCATAGCTTTCCCACTTTTATCTCACCCACACACAGTGGAGAAATCAAAATTTTTTACTACCGGTTCTATAGGTGTGGCTTGGTGGGGGTGGCAGTGGAAGGATACTGCAAAATCTCCATTCCCACCCCACTCCAGGGGAAGGATACTGCAGAATCCCCATTCCCTCCCCACTCCTGGGGGAAGGATATTGCAAAATCTCCATTCCCACCCACTCTGGGACCAGCCAGAGGTGGTATTTGTCGGTTCTCCGAACTACTCAAAATTTCTGTTGCCGGTTCTCTGAACTGCTCAAAATTTCTGCTACAGGTTCTCCAGAACCTGTCAGAACCTGCTGGATTTCACCCCTGGATCAGCCCCTACATAGCCACAAGCAAACTAAGTCCAGCTCCCTTATCTAACTCAAGCAGGTGTCAACGGTTAGTCAAGAAGATGCCTGTGCATAGGCATGATTAGCAATAAATCAGTTGAATTGGACCTTCAGGTGTGGACCTGATCTTTTGCACCTGACAGCCATCAACATATGGATGACATGAACTTCTGAACGCCAATTAAATTAACTTGAGGCTCCAAAAATAATTGAGTCGGGCATATGATATAAGTACCATTCATTCTAAGGCAAATGTAGACAATCTGTTCTTTGACTTTTGGAGTCTCTTATCCTGTTCCAGTACCTCCTACACTGAACTAGCAAATCTTCCATTGCTTTCTACTTGGAACACCATCCAGCCTGAACTCAAGATAATAACACTGTGTAGCCTTTAAAGACATCTCTCTTTCTGAAATGAAATTCAAACGAAGCATGATATTAGGGAACTGCCTATGTTTTGAGGTCCAGGACAGTGCTGGGGTCAACGTGGTGGGCTAGGATTGGAACGCATTAAATTCCAACTTGACCCTAGCAGTTTGCTGAATGGCCTTGAGCCAGCTACTCTCTCTCAAGCTAACCTGCCTCATTATTGATATGGAATTAAGTAAAGCTTATACATAAAACATACAATGAACAGTTGCATGAACTGGGCATGGCTAGTCTAGTGAAGAGAAGGACCAGGGGAGACATGATAGCAGCCTTCCAATACTTGAGGGGCTGCCACAGAGAGGAGGGGGTCAACCTGTTTTCCAAAGCACCTGAAGGCCAGACAAGGAATAATGGATGGAAACTAAACAAGGAGAGATTCAACCTGGAAATAAGGAGAAATTTTCCAGCAGTGAGAACAATCAACCAATGGAACAGTTTGCCATCAGAAGTTGTGGGAGCTTCATCACTGGAAGCTTTCAAGAAGAGACTGGGCTGCCATCTGTCAAAAATGATGTGGGGTCTACTGGGTGGGGGGAGTTGGACTAGATGACCTATAAGGTCCCTTCCAACTCTGCTAATCTGTATCTGTATAAACCACCTTACCCAGGGACAAAAAGGTATAAGAAACCATCATCATCATCATCGTCGTCGTCATGATCTTTATCCAAATGATAAGAATTCTTTGTAGTCCCAGATGGAAAACTGTATATATAATCTGCTATGTGATCCTTTTAAAGGGACCTGCCAGGATCCAGGAGGCTTTGTCTGAAGTCTGCTGAGCTATAACCGGAACACGAAATTTTCCATAAACTGTTGCTTGATACCTGCAAAATACTAAATAAAAAATGTCTCAGCACATTTGAGCCTAGTCTATTGTACCCCTCCAGATGGTGTAGTCACTTTACAGTTGAGCGGGTCATGCAAACTCAGAAAATAGTCTTTATGATTGTATAAACGCTACTATTCTGTAAACTCAATAAGCCATGATTAAGCCGCGCAAATAATTCGATAGACAGCTAGTCCTCGACTTACAACCATTCGTTTAACGACTGTTCAGATTTGCAATGGCACTGGAAAAAAAATGATTTACGATGGTTTTCCCACTTATGACTGTTGCAGCATCCCCATGGTCACATGGTCGAAAGTCAGCTGCTTGGCAACTGGCCTGTGTTTATCAGAGTGGTGGATGGACAGGAGGGAGATGAATTAGAAGTAATTTGTTGTATACAACTGTTGGAAGAAATATCCATTTGGTTCAGTTCCAAGCTGGGAGAAAGACACTGGAAACATGGATTGGGAAGATGGTTTATTGATGATGCAGAACCACATGGCTTTGTGGTTCTGGGCTGCTGACAAAATGGAGTTGAGAGTGGGTGGGGCTTTATACTTTCTTGGGCTTTGCATTTCAGCTTCCTGTTCCTGGGCAAGAACATGGCTGTTGTCAGATCCCTATGGGGTCAGGTAGGGGTTACTTAAGGGTCATAGCTGGCTCTATAGGCAAAAGAGGACATGCAAATCCTAGGTGCTTGTCTGAGCTAATTTGGTTGTAATTTGGGCTGCTCTGGGGTAATGCAATGAAGGCCCTTGTATCCTGAAGGGGTGTTGGGCAATTCCTATTGTGGCTTAATGGCTTTCTTCCTGTTTTGGATCTTGAGTGAGGGGGCTTGCTTCTAAAATGATTTAATTTGATTTTATCTGGTTTTTAAATTTTGTGTATTTATGTATTTTATTGCTTGGCTGTTCACCGCCCTGAGTCCTTCGGGAGTAGGGCGGTATACAAATCAAATAAACTAACTAAACTAACTAACTAACTAATCCTACCATTCTGCCTTTGTTCAGACTTTGCTGCAGGGAGTTTCAAAATATCTTGTCTTGAATGGATTACCAAATCTGCATTTCTAAAAGGTGCCTCCTCAGCAGTAGTGGGTTTCACTTACCTTTGCTACCGGTTTGGAACTGTAAGCCTGTGCATGCGCACGCTTGCTTCGCTCGCGTGCAGTGCTTCTGCACATGCACAGAGCGTCCGTGATGACATCCAGGTGGGTGGGCAGAGCCTCCCGCTGCTGCCAATACCGGTTCACCCAAACTGGGGTGAACCAGTAGAAACCCACCACTGCTCCTCAGTTTCTGCTTGGGGGCAGGGAGATTGGGGCTGCTGCATGCCTTCCCCCCCAAAAAAAAACAAAAAAAACCCCCCAACACCCATGCTTCTCCATTTCTTATTTAAGGAAATATAATATTCTGCCTTTTTTAATATGTCTCAAACTATTCCATTCTTCTGGGGGTTGGTGCTACTCAATATACTTAATCTGACTTATTCAATAACTCATGGTTAAGTCATATAAGCATCCCATCTTGCTATGCTGTAGGAACTCAGGCCGGTAATGCCAACCTGACAAGTACCTGCAGTTGATGCCTTTCTGTACTTGGAAATAAGCACCACAGATGGCAAGGCTGCCCCTGAGAAACAATATGGGTTGGTTGCCTCCTTGGACTGTACTCGCCTAGGAATAAATGCCTGTGGGGACAAGTAAACAAATGATGAATTAAGCTTCACCTAAGTAGTCTACAAGTCACCTTCTCCAGGGGTGGGATTCAGCCAGTTCAGACCGGTTCAGAAGAACCGGATGCTAATTTCACATCTGGTTCGCTGAACCAGTAGTTGCAAGGACTGGCTGACCCTGCCCACCCCGCCCCACACCTCCCAAGAGTCTCCATGCGGCCTGTTTTGGATGCGAGGTAAGTGCCAGGCCCACACAGAGGCTCTGGGAGGGCGAAAAATGGGCCCCCTAGAAGTACCAAAAGTCCAGAAACGGGCCTATTTCCAGCCTCCGGAGGGCCTCTGGAGCCCGGGGGAGGCCGTTTTCGCCCTCCTGGAGGCTCAAGGAAAGCCTCCAGAGCCTGGGGAGGGTGAAAAACGGGCCTACCCAAAATCTGGAAACAAGCTTGTTTCCAGCCTCCAGAGGGCCTCTGGAGCCCGGGGGAGGCCATTTTCACCCTCCCAGAGGCTTGAGGAGAGCTTCCAGAGCCTGGGGAGGGTGAAAAACACCCCCACACTGTGGCGCAGGAGGTTGAGTAGGCTACATTCCCATGGCCACCCAGCAACAGGGCAGAGAACCAGTTGCTAAAATTTTTCAATCCCGCCCCTGACCTTCTCCATGCTGGCTAGCAACAGTAATGTTAGACAAAGAGGCTGATTATGAGCATTCTGCTAGTTGCCATTCAAACGTGTGAGCTCAGTCCAAGGTCCATTTAGAACCATATAAAGCACAGAGCTTAAAATCTGAGCTCTTATTCACGATTGGACTGCAATACTAAAAGCTATCTGCGTATTTAGACTGCTACATTTCTGCAGTGCTAGGCTCTTGCTATATCCTTGTGAGTTTTGAATTTCATCTTAGAGCTTTTCTTACAAGTGGCACTGATGTGAACTCCTGCTACAATGTGCAATCAAGCAAACATGCCCAAAACAAAGCACCTGTCCAGGGAATTGACGTGAGAAAATCCACCCACAGATCCTGCTTTCTGCCTTGAAATCCTGTTTCATACTGCACAGATATCTGCATAGCGGCTAAATTCTTGAAAGTTCTACAAAATATGCTTCTATTACTGCATTGAGTTTCCTGTGGCGGTTTTAAACTTACTTTATCATTGAGACTCTCGGAGAACTCTGCTGGAGCTGTACGTTTTCTCATTACTCATACGTTGAGTAATCACCCATAATTCCCTGGCTGCTCATTTTTCATGTGGTCATCACACAAATGATGCAAATTAAATAACTCACATGATGTCACTTTTTCTCTGCTTGGATTGTCATGCGTATACCCGTTGGCCATCAATGATGAAATTAGTACAAGAAGACCACATGTATAATCCCTCAGGATTTCTCCAAAATGTCATCCTCCTTGGAAGGAAAAAGGAAGCAAAGTTGCACTCATCAGATTGTATGAAAATCTGGTCGGAGAAATGCACCTTGCTATTATATACACAGAAAGGTGAAATCACGCCTGCCAGTTCTTTAACTGGTGTTGGCCTTCATGGCACCAAGTTCTTCCTAAGGACCTAGGATGTCATAATGTATTGGCATAGTATATGTACGGATTGAAGCAGTATGGCCTTTGTAATTGGAAATTTTGTCAGTTTGCCTAAGTGATGTCCAAGATTTTATGGTATGCACCAATGTGCTGATAACCATTGGGACCAGGGATGGGATTCAGCCGGTTCGGACCAGTTTGGTCAAACCGGTAGTTCCGACAATCAGCTGAGAATGAACTGGTTCGCTCCACTGATCAGCTGGTGGGCCCATCCGCCCCTGCGGTATACCGACCTATATTTCCCTTGTTTGAAGCCCAGCTGATAGGCATGGCAGAGCGGATTGCCACGCCTCAGCTGTTTTACTCACTGGGGCTGCAGTAGAAGGTAAGCTTTACAGCTGTTTACAAATGCACAGCGTGCGTGCGGAGGGCACGCAATGCGCGTGCTCAGCAAATCAGTTGTTACACCGGTTGAATCCCACCACTGACTGGGACCACTATGGCTGGTTTATGCCATACTACACTTACATGTCAGAAACACTGGAGCACTTCTGTGAGGAAAGGTGACATAACTGTTGCCCAGGGGATGCCTAGTTAAGGGCTTCTTTGTTGTCCCCTTTAATGAGCCCACCAAAGTGGTAGCCATTTATCTACTCATGGTCATCCTCTTTCGAACTGCTGGGTTAGCAGGAACTGGAGCGAGTGATGGGCGCTCACCCGAGCATATGGCATACTGGGTCTCGAATATGAGCCTGCCAGTCATCAGCCCAGCATCCTAGCCAGGAAAGCCACTGCCGTAATCTTTCAACTTAAGTTTTCAGATCTTGATGCTATATGATTTTCTCCAGTTTTTCTATTCTACTGTCTCCTGGTATTGCTATACCAATTATCTATATTTCTTTTTTTAAACTACAGTTAAATTTGATGGTTTATGAGCCAAGTCTTCATCACTTTATCACAGTATTATTATTACATGCGGGTAATCTACAGTTAAATTCACAATCTAAGACTGGTGAAAACGTAATAATTAAAATCCTAACCAAGAACCTAAGAATCCATTAGGTAGCATCTAAGAATATAGGCAATTCCAAGCAGGGGGGTGTTTTAAAAATAAAATTACAATTATAGTTGCCTCGGGAACAAAAAGAATGGCAAGAACTAACTGGGTGGCTATGAAAAATAACTTTGCCCATTGGATTCAAAACTTGTAATTAAAATACATGAAAAAAAATTCTCTTTAAAAAAATCATTTAGCAGTGAGAGACCCCTGATTAAATACCTGGGAGGAAACTTAGTATAAATTATGACCAGTCCCATGGTAACAGGTGATAAAATTGGGTTTGCCAGATTGTTCTGTAAATATCTTTTTTAAGAGAAGCTTATTTTCTTTCAAATCCCTTATTTAGGCAAATCAAGGATGAGAAATAGTTAAATCCCTGGCCAGTCTTGATTGAGAGGAAATGATAGGTCTCTGAAGATAGAGATAGAAAATGTCATATATATATAGTTGCTATGGTGATAGCATAAATATAATCAGTTTCAATCCAGGCTCTGTGGTGTCATTTTTATCAGTTTTATTTGATGCCTTCTTCTTGGATGTGTTCAAAGTTGGTAGACCTCTGTTTCTGAGTGTATCTCTTAAAACTAAATTGGTCTGGAACTTGACCTGCCCTGCAAGTAGTTTTAGGAAAAGTGATTTACACGATTATAGAATAGAATAGAATAGAATAGAATAGAATAGAATAGAATAGAATAGAATAGAATAGAATAGAATAGAATAGAATAGAATAGAATAGTTGGAAGGGATCTTGGAGGAATAGGAATAGGAATAGAATAGAATTCTTTATTGGCCAAGTGTGATTGGACACACAAGGAATTTGTCTTGGTGCACACGCTCTCAGTGTACATAAAAAAAAAAGATACGTTCATCAATAATCATAAGGTACAACACTTAATGATGATCATAGGGTACAAATAAGCAATCAGGAAACAATATCAATATAAATCGTAAGGATACAAGCAACAAAATTACAGTCATACAGTCATAAGTAGAAGGAGAATGGTGGGAACGATGAGAAGATTAATAGTAGTGCAGACTTAGTAAATAGTTTGACAGTGTTGAGGGAATTATTTGTTTAGCAGAGTGATGGCGTTCGGGAAAAAACTGTTCTTGTGTCTACCGTGTTTTCCTGAAAATAAGACCCTGTCTTATATTTTTTTGAACCCTGAAATAAGTGCTTGGCCTTATTGCCATGTGCTCAAAAGCCCGATTGGGCTTATTATCAGGGAATGTCTTATTTTGGGGGGAAACAGGGTAGTTGTTCTGGTATGCAGTGCTCTGTAGCGTCCTTTTGAGGGTAGGAGTTGAAACAGTTTATGTCCAGGATGTGAAGGGGTCTGTAGATATTTTCACAGCCCTCTTTTTGACTCATGCAGTATACAGGTCCTCAATGATAGCAGGTTGGTTATATGAACTGAAATGCTGTTCTTTTTTTTTTTTAAATAGGTGTCTCACTGTTAACCTTTTTAAGAAAAAAAAACCCCATTCTTCCAATGCCTTTTCTTATAAATGTGAAATATTTCCCATGGTTTTGTTTCGCTTTTTTGCTTTTTCTCTGGCTTGGATTCCAGATCTTGCCGTCAAATTGAGTGAGACATCTTAGTATCCTTATCTTCTTCTGGTCCTAAAACCTTAGATACCATGGCTGGCAGTTTTCCAGGTGTTGATGGGCTTCTGTTAATCTAAGGAGAAAGCTGTTGCTTTTTTATGGATAACCTGAGGGGTAGTCTACCTTGGCAACCTTCATTGAGCCGCTGCCAACCTCTCAGCTAATCTGGTTAAGAAGAATAAAAAAGCATTAGCTGATTGTCTGTAGCCTGACAGGGCATAATTACTGCCTTCTCTTCATTAGGTTGCACATGTTCAGTCTCTATTTTGATTTGGCATGAAGCTGTTTTGGTATGGGAAACCCTGCCAAAGTATGCATCAAATAGTCCCACAAAGTTCTTAGCTTTGTCCTACGAAAATTTCACACAATGAAATAGGGGACTGGAGGCTAAAACATATAAAGAACAGTTGCTGGAATTGAGTATGTCTAGTTTAATGAAAAGAAGGACTAGAGAGTGACGGAATAACAGTGTTCCAATATCTAAGGAGTTTCCACAAAGAAGAGGGAGTCAAGCTATTCTCCAAAGCACTTGAAGGCAGGACAAGAAGCAATGGATGGAAGCTAATCAAGGAGAGAAGCAAGCTAGAATTAGGGAGAATTTCCCGACAGTTAGAACAATTAATCAGTGGAACAACTATCCTTCAGAAGTTGTGAATGCTCCAACGCGGAATGTTTTTAAGAAGAGATCGGACAACAATTTGTCTGGAATGGTATAGAGTTCCCTGCCTGAGCAGGGGGTTGGACTAGAAGACCTCCAAGGTCCCTTCCAACTCTGTTACTCTGAGGACCCAGATTGTTGGGGGCAATATGCTATTTAGTATACTGTCTTTGGTGTAAGCTGCCCAGAGTCCTCGGAGAGTGGACGGCATAGAAATATGACTAAATAATAATAATAATAATAATAATAATAATAATAATAATAATAATAATAATATTCAGTTACTGCTACTTAATATCAACAGACTTTCTCCGAATCTCCCTCAGGCATTGAAATCGTGCAAAGATTCCTGTCTTCTCCCAAGGTGCCATCATGAAGTATCTTATCCAGCCTTCACTACGTGAAGAGGAAATTTTCACAATGGGTGAACACATAAGCTAAGACAGATGGGATCAATCTATAGGGACAATGTGATGATGTATGAGGTAGAAATGGATGGATTGGTATAAAAGTCATTCAGTTTGGCAGGGGCAGATTTCAAAGCATTGTAGGATGATCTCCAGAGGCTGCTTCTGTAGGCCACATTTCTTGGAATGACCTTGTGACCATGTAATATGACCTTTCTTATTGGCTTAGCATGATGACTGTGATAAAGTCAACAATCTAGCAATCATAATAGACAAAACAATAGATATGGGGTGAAGAAGAATATGTTGGAAGATTATTAAAATGAAGCGAGATGAATATGAAATGATTCTGTGTAAAATTAAAAGGGTAATTGATGATAAGTTTAAGAAAATTATATGTAAATTAACAGAGCTTAAGATTTAAAGATTTGATGATATGGGTCCAGGGATGAAGGAGTATAGTTAGAAATTTGATTTATAAATGGAAATAAAAATAGAGTTGTGATTATTTGAAAATTAAGATTTGTGGTGATAAAATAATAAGATAAATACCTAGATTAAGATGTTAGAATATTTGTTAAAAATTTGTGTTTTGATTTTTACGTTAAAAGAGGTAATGGAGGAAATTCGGGAAAGAAATGTTAAAGAGTTTTAAGCGAATGTACCTATTCATGACTGGATCAAGACTTCGTTCTTAAAAGATGTATTTTATGTTTATGTTTTTTTTAAAAAAATAAAAAAATATTTTTTTAAAAAATCTAGTAATCATAACAGAAACGTTCATATCTGAATAATTAAAAAGCACCATAGCAAACCTGAAACAAATAAAATGTCTTGAGGAGGGGAATTCAGTCAAGATCTACAAAGAGTTAAATGAGAGAATTAAAATAAAGAGGATAAAGCTGTATTCAATAAATACCTGGTGTCAAATTTTTGCTTGGTGTTACACATTCTACTACCCTTGAAAACAAATGTTCATCACTGCTAATTAGCTCCAGAGGACCACAAGTGCCAGTAAATCTCTTGAAATAATAACCAGCAAACTGCTCGTTATGATATGAATCCCTAATACAGACCTGAGACTCTAATGGTGTCCATAAGGCTCCATGATCTACACGGTGCTATCTAATAACAGTACAGAATAACAAAGTTGGAAGAGACCTTGGAGGTCTTCTAGTCCAACCCCCTGCAGGAAACCCTATACCATTTCAGACAAATAGTTGTCCGATCTCTGCTTAAAAACTTCCAGTGTTGGAGCATTCACAACTTCTGGAGGCAAGTCGTTCCACTGATTAATTGTTTTGTTGAGAAATTTCTTGTTAGTTCTAGGTTGGTTCTGTCTTTGATTAGTTTCCATCCATTGCTTCTTGCCCTGCCTTCAGGGGCTTTGGAGAACAGGCTGACTCCCTCTTCAGATAGATAGATAGATAGATAGATAGATAGATAGATAGATAGATAGATAGATAGATAGATAGATAGATAGGTAGGTAGGTAGGTAGGTAGGTAGGTAGGTAGGTAGGTAGGTAGGTAGGTAGGTAGGTAGGTAGATAGATAGATAGATAGATAGATAGATAGATAGATAGATAGATAGATAAAAACAACTCTCTTTTGGAGTAAGCAATGATATGCAAAACAAAGAAAAAAGTGAGAAGGATTAAGTAAAAGAAATTAAAGTCATGAGATATGATTACAGTCATAAAGAGAAAAGGAAAGGAAATATAACTATATCTAATTTATCTGCAAACTAAAATATGTACTTCAAGGAAATCTAATTCTAATCCTACCTTTAGCCTAATAGCAATAGAAATGTTTTAAACCCAATATTTCCAAAGCTAGCAATCCCTACAATAACACGAATTTAAGAATACCATTAGCCTTTTAATTATATTTTTCTAACAGAACAGAATAGAATAGAATAGAATAGAATAGAATAGAATAGAATAGAATAGAATAGAATAGAATAGAATAGAATAGCAGAGTTGGAAGGGAGTTTGGAGGTCTTCTAGTCCAACTTCCTGCTTAGACAAATGCTTATACATACAATCTCTGACCTCCGGGTTTTTCGCTGTGCCCTTAAGACCCCACTGTTCCAACAGGCGGGGCTGTCTATTTAAGTGGTTTTTAAATTGGAGTTTTAACTTGGGGTTTTAAATTAGCCAAAACTGTTTAATTGATTTTAATTATTTTAATGATGATGTCTGGATATTTATGTTTTTAAATTGGCTGTACACCGCCCTGAGTCCTTCGGGAGAAGGGCGGTATATAAATAAAATTAACATAACATAACATAACTTATCAAATCTTTTCTTAAAAACATCCAATGTTGGAGCATTTAAAACTTCTGGAGGCAAGTAATCCCACTGATTAATTGTTCTAACTATCAGGAAATTTCTCCTTGGTTCTATATTGCTTCTCTCCTTGATTAGTTTCCATCCATTGATTCTTGTCCTGCCTTCAGGTGCTTTGGAGAATAGCTTGATTCCCTCTTCTTTGTGGCAGCCCCTGAGATATCGGAACACTGCTATCATGTCTCCCCTAGTCCTTCTCTTCATGTTTCCCTTATGTTCATTCACAGCTGCATACATTGCCTGTGCTCTTGAAACTTCTCATGGTCTTTTTATGTTAAGAGCTTATCAGATCTGTCCATCTACCATTTTACAGATCTTCCCCTTCCTCTTGACTTATTCTCCCTCCTTTCGATCTTGTATCTATTTTGTCATTTTTTTTTTCTTGATCACTCTCTCTGTACGACTGAAAGCACTCCATTTTAAAAAAATAAAATAGCCTATTACAAAGTTGAAGAGAAACTCTGCTCCCACCGAACAGCAATGTTAAACTTGCAAGGAGCAAACTTCATTTTTATGGCCCATATTTTCAACAATATCTTGATGCCCTACATAAACTCCAAAGGCATTCTTGGAAACGTTTAATGGCCCAGCATTTTTGTAGAAGTATGTTTAGCTGCACGAAGAAAAGGTAAAGGTTCTTTGGAATAGTAACCAGTCTCTGGAAAATGGGTATTTGTATTTTGCCATGTCATTCACTGTAAACATTTTGTGGGAGTGTGTTCATACCTCAACTTATGACCACAAATGAGCCCAACATTCCATTGCTAAAGAAGGAGTTGTTAAGTGAGTTTTGCCCCATTTTACAACCTTTCTTGACCCAGTTGTTAAGTGAATCATTGCAATTGTTAAGTTAGAAACACAGTTGTTAAATGAATCTGGCTTCCCATTGACTTTGCTTCTCAGAAGGTTGCAAAAGATGATGACATTGAAACTGTTATAAATACATGCCAGTTGCCAAGCATCTGAACCTTGATCATGTGAATACAGCAATGCTACAATGGCCATTAATGTGAAAAGTATCATGTCATTTTTTTCAGTACCGTTATAATTTCAACCTGTCACTAAACGAATGGTTGAAAGTCGAGGACTACCTGTAAGGTACTTTCCAAATTCCTGAAGTTCTACCAGCCTGAAAAGACCAAGCACAAAAGTCTAAGTATCAGTGCAACTGACAGTTTGGATACCAAATTGTGATTTTAATATAGATTTTATCTGTTGTCTATGGAGATTCTTAGTCATGCAGGTCATGGTTGTCCCAAAGGCTTTTGTTCAAGAGGCAACTGGACTTTCTTGTTTTTCTTTTGAAGACGTTTCACTTCTCACCCAAGAAGCTTCTTCTTCTGTGGGTTCAGTTGCCTCTTTTCTGGCCATTGCCTAGTCCTGTGATGGTGAACCTATGGCATGCGTGGCATGCAGAGCCCTCTCTGTGGACACCTGCGCCGTCGCCAAACTTCTGGTTTCCAACTGGTCTTCATGGGTGCTGGAAAATGGTCTGAAAGTGGCCCAAAAAACGGCTTGAAAATGATCTGAAAATGGCCTGAAAAATGACCTGAAAATGGCTTCAAAAATGGCCTCAAAAAGGCCTGAAAAACAGGCTTTTTTTGGAGTGCTTTTTGGGCCATTTTTGGCCCAAAAAGGGCCTGAAAACAGTCCTGAAAACAACCCCCAAAACGGCCAAAAAACAGGCATGCGCACGCCAGTCAGCTGGTCTTCGAGCTTTCGATGCTCCGGCTCACACGAAGACCAGCTGGCCGGCGTGCCGGAGCACCAGAAACCCGAAGATCAGCTGGCCAGCGCACGCATGTGCACTACCCAGCTGGTCTTTGAGTTTCTGGTGCTCTGGTGCACGCACATTCACGCACATTCCAGTTTGGACACTCGGTGCCAAAAAGGTTCACCATCACTGGCCTAGTCTGCAGCTCACCCTCCCTATTTCTCAGGTTCATACCCACATACCATTACAAACCAGTTACTACCAGTTCTGTGGGCGTGGCTTGGTGGGGGGGGTAATGTGACTGGGTCGGTGTGGCCAACTTTTTTTTTTTACTTTTAAAAGCATTTTTTCTACAACCTCTTCAGCCCAAAAGGTTGTTAAAAAATGCTTTTAAAAGCCTCTGACGATCCCAGCTGAGTTGCCTGATCCTCAGAGGCTTTTTTTTTCTTTTAAAAGCATTTTTTCTACAACCTCTTCAGCCAAAGAGCATTTGTTAAAAAATGCTTTTAAAAGTAAAAAAAAAGCCTCTGATGATCGCGCGGCTCAGCTGGGCATAGGAGGGTGGCACACAGGGATTTTTGCTACCGGTTCTCCGAACCACCCACCGCCATCGCTACCGGATTGGGCGATCCGGTCCGAACCAGGAGCATTTTACCCCTGCTTTAATCTATTGTCAATAGAATTTTCTTGCATTAAATATTACTATGACAAGTAATCTTCATATAACATGAATCAAAGTTTACCACTAATCATAAATATTTACCAAACTAAACAGGATAGATTTCCCTGACTGATGTAAACAGAAATATTTTGTTCTGGACAACTCAAAGTTATCCAGGAAACAATTCACACAGGGCATTAACTGATACCTTAAATTCAACCCAGAAGTAACTATCAAGCCAAAACAAACACTATATTCCAGGAAGCAAAATTTTATTTTTACCCTCTAGCCAGTGATTTAGCCTGATAGTAAAAAATTAAATATTACTCTAGCAGGCAACCCTATTGTAACTTGAACATCATAAAAACTAGTCATAAAAATTCACTCAAAACTATCTTTCCCATTAACTGTAAGCACAGGTTTAAGGAAACTTGTCATTGTACCGAAACTATAATCCTTCAAAGGAAGAGAATGGCAAATATTACTCTCTGTTGTTCCATATTCAGTGTGATCTAAAAGAAGAAATCTAAAGCAATGGAGGGGAGGAGGAGGAGGAGGAGAAGAGGAAGAGGAAGAGGAAGAGGAAGAGGAAGAAGAAGGAGAAGGAGAAGGAGAAGGAGAAGGAGAAGGAGAAGGAGAAGGAGAAGGAGAAGGAGAAGGAGAAAGAGTAGGCAGCAGGGGTGAAATGTAAAATTTGTTACTACCGGTTCTGTGGCCTTGGCTTGGTGGGGGGGGGTAATGTGACTGGGTGGGCATGGCCAATTTTTTTTTTTTTTACTTTTAGAACCATTTTTTCTATAACCTCTTCGGTGAAGAGGTTGTAAAAAATGCTTTCAAAAGTCTCTGATGATTCCAGCTGAGTTGCCTGATCGGCAGAGACTTTTTTTCTTTTAAATGCCTCTGACGATCAGGCAACTCAGCTTGGATCGTCAGAGGCATTTAAAAGAAAAAAAAAACCTTTTTTCTTTTAAATGCCTCTGACGATCCAAGCTGAGTTGCCTGATCGTCAGAGGCTTTTTTTTTTTACTTTTAACAGCATTTTTTCGGCCGAAGAGGTTGTAGAAAAAATGCTTTTAAAAGTAAAAAGAAAACCTCTGATGATTATGCAGCTCAGCTGGGCATGGAGGGGGGAGGGGCAGGGATTTTTGCTACCGGTTCTCCAAACCACCCGCTTCCATCGCTACCGGATCGGGCGATCCAGTCCGAACCAGGAGCATTTCACCCCTGGTAAGGCAGCCATTAAAAGAGTCCCAAAGAAGAATCCTCAATCCAGTTGAAGAAGCTGCTGAGAATTCTTTCTGGTTCTTCATATCTACTGCCAATCTGGATGACTTACTCTTAAACTCACAATTTTCTCACAAGGGCCTCCCCTATCAGCAAGCAAACGATTATCAAAATTATCTTTGCAAAGACTGCCGAAAACATTATAGGGAAGGGAATTTGGTTGGAGTGGGAGAAAAACACCCATTGAGAAGATACCATAGGGCAGGGGTGTCAAATTCGATTTCATTGAAGGCCGCATCAGGGTTGTATTTGACCTTGGGGGGGCCAGAGTGGGAGTGGCCAGTGTGGGCATGGCCAGCTCAACATCACTCGTGTCGGGGGGCACCTGTGGTGGCCTGAGCGCTCTGCCAGCGAAAACAGCCCCCTGTAACCTGCAACCTTCTGCCAGTGAAAACAGAGCTTCATTGGTCCTTCGCTGTTTCCAGAGTGGCCCTGCGGATCAGATCTATACACCCCATGGGCCGGATCTGACCCACGGGCCTTGAGTTTGACATCCCTGCCATAGGGATATCAAGGCACATTTCAGGTTGTTTTTTTACTAAGCCCAGGGGTGGGCTGCTGGGGGTTCGCAGAGGTTCGGGAAAATCTCTAGCTAAGATTCTGTGCACTTCAGAGAACCCCCAAATCCCACTCCTAGCTGGCCCCGCCCACCCCGCCCCACCCCTCCCAGGAGTCTCCACGCGGCCTGTTTTGGATACCAGGTAAGTGCAGGATGCGCGCGGAGGCTCAGGGAGGGTGAAAAACAGGCCTACCAGAAGATAGGGAAGGCCGGAAATGGGCCCGTTCCCAGCCTCCAGAGAATTTCAGGAGCCTAGGGAGGCCATTTTTGCCCTCCCGGAGGCTTGAGGAAAGCTTCCGGAGCCCAGGAAAGGCAAAAACGCGCTCCCCCCGTGCCGTGGTGCAGGAGGCCAATTAGGCCACACCCATCATGGCCACACCCACCCAGCAATCGGGCAGAGAACCCCTTGCTAAAATTTTTGAAGCCCACCTTGTGTTGTGGCTCCGTTATCTGAGCCTGTGTCATCGGCAGAAGAGGACTCCGAGAGTGAAGGAGAGGAGTTGGCAAGGCCTCCCTCTCCAGAACCCTCCTCTCTGGCAATGCCTTCGGTGTCCGCCGAAGGGCAAGAGATAGGGTCGGGGCCAAGCATGTCCACGCAGCCACAGGTGGACAGTGATGAGGGTAATGAGTCTTGGCTGGATCCACGCCAGCGTCGCAGAGATAAGTGCGCGCAACAGAAGAAAAGGCGTGCCCGAGATTAGGCTGAGTCAATGGACCACACCCCATAGGATAAAAAAGGGAGCGTGGTGGCCAGTCAAACCTTGTGACGAACAAAGCTGAAAGCTTCCACGCCATTCTGCATTGCTGGACTTTTGGCTATAGACTTTGCTGGATTATCTCTGGACTTGATTGACTCTGTAATTATTGAGCTGTTTCTTTTGATGTACCAGGAGTGGGGAGAAGTTATCTCTCCTCTTCGTAAATAATAAACTCTTGGCAGGCAGCCACTAGGTTGTTGCCAAGTTCCGTTATCATAAGGAAAAGGATTTTGCCGGCTGGTTTGGTCTTTAACTCTTGAACGTCTGTTGGTGTGTGTGCGTGTGGTTGGGGACAGAACACTTTGTGTACAGCTTCCAAAGGATATTGGCTTCCTATTCCCAGTCATATGCTCCTTTGTAAAACTGTGCATAAATGTCCATGAACTTTTCAACTAAACGGAGCTGGGAGACTCCTGTTTCTCTTCCATGACTAATATCAACTTTGGACAGCTTTCAATCTACAAATGAGGACACGGGGATAAACTCAGCTCCTTCACTCCTGTTGCGTTGATTTCAAAGGGCCTTCTGGATGCTTCATTTGAAAGGAAAGGAAAACTTTGTTTGGCCCAAATTAGTCTGTTGACAAAGAAATATGATAAAAGCATCCTAGCAAATAAAATAGGTAGTTCTCATTTATTTCCCCCTCCTTCATTAAACAACTGCCAGTTAAAGGTGGATCAAATTGCGTGTGTTTTGACATCAATGACTACTTCAAAGGATTACTGAATTGTGCTTTCCAAAACACTTAGATCTCTGATTGAGCTGGAGCTGTGTATGCACACAATTAAGAAATTCATTTCCTTATTATTAGTGGTACTCTCTGAAGAATGCTAGTCATTCTGAGTTCATTTTTCAGGACATGTAGCTCCTGATATTGACAGTGTATGTTCCTTTGCCTTGAAAGTAATCTTTTTATGTTTGGATCAAAGAATTTTGAAACACTAGTTTCCCTTTATACATATTTATAATTTCTGCAAGCCATTTCAAAACTAATGGAAAGGCTTCTATGATATCCAGGCTATAGTTTAACAAGTGTTTTTATTCTCCTATTTGTTTGGGTTTTTTTGCCATATCCCCTTGCCCAACTTTTACTTTTATTATTATTATTATTATTATTGTTGTTGTTGTTGTTGTTGTTGTTGTTGTTGTAGTTTTTAATGTTTAATACCAGTATAATCTTGTTGAGCTCAGGATGTCCTAGAATCCTACTTTATTGCCTTCGTCTGTTTCTTTTCATCGCTTAAACCGTGAATAGAAAAACTAGTAGAAAATACAGTTGTGATGTCTTTCAGATGAAACTGGGTTGGGAATTTACTGAAAGACATTTGCAAAATTTTCCCTTTAAAAAACTGGGCAAACTGAGACCAACTGGGTGGTTAAGGATTTTGTTTGGTTTTTGTTTCTTAAGTAAGAATTTATAAATAAATGAATCTGAAGAAAAGTTGGCGGCTTCATATCGCATTGCTCAGTTGGAGTTATCACCTCCTAAAAAGCTAGTTTTTAAACAATACAAGGTCCTTTTTATGCTTAGAATAGCAGCTTTATAAGAATCTATCACATTCATAAAAGTTGGCTATGCTCCCTGTAAAGCCAGTTAAGAAAACACAACTGCTGTGTTTACATAACTGATTGACTATGTGCTGTCAAGTCATTTATGACTCCTAGGGACCACATACTTAGTTTTTCTCCATTAGTTTATATAATACAAGGTCCCTAAATAATTGATATGATAGCTTAGTATTCGGGCCAAATTAACCCAACATGCTAAGAGAATGGCTGGGTGAACGCAAAACAACCTTTGGGGAACAAAACATGGTGAACTTGAAGTCTTAGTACATGAGGGTCATTATGATATATGAGCAATTACAGAAACTTGGTAGGATGAAACTCATGACTGGAACATACTGATGGAAGGATACAAACTGTTCCAAAGAAAGAGGAAATGGAGTTGTATCATGTAAAAGATCTCTACATCCAGTGATGGGATTCAGCCAGTTCGCACCACTTCGGGAGAACCGGTTGTTAACTTTCTGAGCAGTTTGGTGAACTGGTTGTTGGAAGAAATCATTAAGGCAGAGAACCGGTTGTTAAATTACTTGAATCCCACCACTGTCTACATCTCTACGGAAATGCACAAAACCAAGAATGAAAACTTCCTAGAATGCATCTGGGTCAATATAAAAGAAGAAAAAAGAATGAGATTGCATATTTGTATACTATGAGCCACCCAACCAAGCAGAAGAAATAGATGAACTTTTTGTTAATCAGTTAACCGATGTATGTAGGAAACCTGCCACGTTAGCAATAGCACTTAGACTTATATACCGCTTCATAGTGCTTTTACAGCCCTCTCTAAGTAGTTTACAGCGACAGCATATTGCCCGCAACAGTCTAGGTCCTCATTTTACCCACTTCGGAAAGATGGAAGGCTGAGTCAACCTTGAGCCAAGCAGTCTGTCATAAAACAGGCAGACAAGAATTTGAGATAAAGCCGATGAACCGATGACAACAGCGGTATTCGGCAGCTGCCTTTATCCTCAAAGAATGAGGATATGAAGATGCCTTTAATTCAAGGTTCTGAGCCAGATGGGAAAAGAATCTTGACATTTGACTTTGCATGCACTACTGAGCACTAGAAAACTGGAGGAAATGGATGTGGAGAAAATTGCAGAGGGATTTCGCAATGTCTAAAAGGCTTATTTTGCAGTTGTCTACATAACACCCCTCTCATTGGTTAGATTGATATTTTCAGGATTTTCATCACATTGTTCTCCTCTGATTCATTTTTTCTTTTCTTTTGACTTTGATCTATCCACTTCAAGAGCTGACTTTTATTTCTCAAGTTTTTTATTTTTTTAATTTTTTTTTACAAACATATCAATGCTTGAACAGTGTGGCACCTGGGTGTTATACAAATAAAACTAATAGAATTAATCATAGTTATTACATTCAATCAACTTGTATATTTCTAATAATGATACACATTTATATGTGTCATTATATGTATATATTAAGTTACAGTTTGTCATTATTCAATTATTCCATATTTTCTCTTGTTATTGCTTTTATTTTATTATATAGAGATGTATACACTAATATTCCCCCATCTCTTATTTCTATCTCTTTTTCTAACTTTTAATCATGTCACCCTTTATTAAAAGACATTTTCTTTCTATCCTACCTAACTTCTAGTCATGTCACCTACCTAAAAAAAGAAGAGAGAGAGAGAGAAAAGGAAAAGCACATCAGAACAACAAGAAAAGGAAATCATCTATCCATCGTCTCTTGTTCTCTTAAGCTATGCTTGTTTTGGCTTGCATCTGCCTCTTGACTATTCAATCTAGGTATTTCTCCCACCTCCATCCTCTTCCACTGCTTACTTTCCAAGATTTTTGCCCAGACCCCTATCTCCCTTTCAAGAATATCTTCCAACTCTCTTAATATATTTTCCCCCTGATTTAATTCATCAGTCACTGTTATTTTCATTGTTGTCTCCTCTTTGTCTTCTTCTTCCTCCATTTCCTCTGTTGACTCCTCCCTTTCCGGGGTGTCTTGGTCTTTACTCATCATCCCTCGTATGGTATTTTCTATTTTTTTCTGTAATCTCCTTGAATCCTTTCTCCATGATGTCTTTTGTGTTTTGAAAAAGTAACGCCATCTCCTTCGAAATTCCGCTCATTTCTTCCTTATAAGGCATCTTATTTTGTTTTAGAAAATTCAACTTTTGTCCATCAGTCCAAGAACTATTTATTCACTTCAAGAGCTGGCTTGATCTGCTGCCTCAGTATAATGGAGAAAAACTGTTGGCTTTTAGGTCTAAAGGTAAAGGTTCCCCTCGCACATATGTGCTAGTTGTCCCCGACTCTAGGGGACGGTGCTCGTCTCTGTTTCAAAGCCGAAGAGCCAGTGCTGTCCGAAGATGTCTCCGTGATCATGTGGCCGGCATGACTCAATGCCAAAGGCGCATGGAATGCTGTTACCTTCCCACCAAAGATGGTCCCTATTTTTTCTACTCACATTTTTACGTGCTTTCGAACTGCTAGGTTGGCAGAAGCTGAGACAAGTAACGGGAGCTCGCCCTGTTACGCCACACTAGGGATTCGAACCACTGAACTGCCGACCTTTCGATTGACAAGCTCAGCGTCTTAACCACTGAGCCACTGTGTCCCTGTTACTACACAGTCACTATTGCATTCTTCTTATCTTTATTTTTATTAATGCCAGCACCAGCCTCAAAACAGCTTCTTACTAAAGTTATACTCCTAAAAGTAGAGTTTCTCTCCATATACTTGTTCTGGTGCTATCTCTTATTCAGTGAAGGACAAGGTACAGTATACGTTGAGAAAGATGGACAGATTCATGCAGAGTACTTTTACACCATATTAACTTAAAAGCTAGCAGAATTATCAGCCCAACCTATGAGGATTATCATTATACCAACTGTAACTAAAGAAAAACCCTTCCAATTTTCAATATAAGATAGAACAAACCCTGTTGTCAGTCATTGTATAAGTATGCAGTGAGGGAAGAAGAGAAGAAGAAGAGAATCCTATTCAAAAAGTCGGACTTATGTTCTGACAAATGACAATAGAGAGACTATATTTTCTTTCTCATTCCTTAATGCTTGATTCATTTTGCTTTTGCAGTTTCATTGTGATTGGATCTGGGAGCACTTCTATTATCTGTCCATTATCATGTTACATTTTAGGATAAGAAAGCAATAGTTTATACATTGCATTTCCCTATAAATGCAGGAAGAGGAGAAGCAGAGCCTGGGGTGGAGTCAAGAGAGGAATCAACCTGGAATTGTTACATTGCCACAAGTAATCAGCTACTCTTGAATTCCATTAACTCTTATCTAATGCCAATTCAGTGCTGAGTGTTATTACCGGTAGGTGAGAGTTGAGAGGGCAACTGACAGGGTAAGTCGCTGTATATAGACAGAGAGCAAACCCCACTCCTTCTAGCACTGAAGATGTTACCTGGTTATTGTAAGTAATGAAACGTTTGCAAGAAAACCACCGAGCTCAGAGAGCACCAAGGATCCCACAGTTCAACCCTGAGCTACAAATATGATCTTCTATTAGTATTGGTGGGATGCAGTGGCTCAGTGGCTGAGACGCTGAGCTTGTCGATCTAAAGGTCGGCAGTTCAGCGGTTCGAATCCTTAGTGCCGCGTAATGGGGTGAGCTCCCGTTACTTGTCCCAGCTTCTGCCAACCTAGCAGTTCGAAACAATGTAAAAAATGCAAGTGGAAAAATAGGGACCACCTTTGGTGGGAAGGTAACAGCGTTACGTGCGCCTTTGGTGTTTAGTCATGCCGGCCACATGACCACGGCATGACCACAGAGATGTCTTCGTACAGCGCTGGCTCTTCGGCTTTGAAACGGAGATGAGCACCGCCCCCTAGAGTTGGGAACAACTAGCACATATGTGCGAGGGGAACTTTTACTTATTAGAATTGGTACTTTAGTCGCTTCCATTTTTCGGACAAATGTAAGCAGACTAACCAAAAAGGATAGTATGATTTTCCAGGCCTCACAGTAATTTCTTCTTATTACGTGGAATATTCCTTTTCATGCTTTTGGTTTTTGACTCAGTATTATCTTTAACAGCTGCTTCCATTTAGGCATGTGATGAAAAGGCAAAAATATTTCTTTCTCTCACAACTTCAAAAAGCTCGTGTATTTTAATGTGTTTGTTTTTATTCTGTTTGTCAAAGCTCTTTGGGTGAATATGCATGACACCATTTTCCAGCTAAATACCCAATAAACATTTTATAGTACAGCTTATTTACAAAATAAAAACCAAATCTTTCTTGGTATTGAAAGGAGATCAGTTGAATACACTTAGAATTAGAAGGGAAAATCCTAGGCTGTAAGCACTGCAGATGGTAGTGAAGGTGTTATAATTCTTCTTACGTTGCTTTTTTATTGCACTATTTTGATAACAGCACAAAAACTAAAAATACGGTTCAAAAGGAAGGTAAAGAAAGAATGAAACCAAAGGCAAATGAGAAGGGGGAAAGGTAGTATTTATCCACTTATCTAGTCTTAAGAAGAATATTTTTGCCCAGAATTTATACTGAATTGGATAGTGGGTTGTTGTTTTTTTTTTTTTTTTTTTTTGGAGAAATGTTAATATATGAAGAAATGGTCACCAAATTGGAACAAAATTATCCTTAATTGTAGATTTTCTTCTACAATTACTTTTGTGTACATTTTCAGCCAATGCAATTGTCCCCACTAAAAGCCACTAATCAGGGTAAAGCTGTATTTAAGTTTTCTAGTGTTTTGTAACAACAAATTAGGAGCTTATTCAGTACCTTACATCGCTTCAATTTACGCGGCCTGAGTAAATTGTTGTAAACCAAAGGCAAATTTCATTATCAAAGATTGGGGATATTCTTGATTTTGTGAGTTGAAGTCCCTACATCCTGAAATGGTCATGTTTGAGAAACACTGACTTGCTAGTCTATGAACCCCTCAGAATTCAAATCAACTTCCAACCAGCGATGGCACCGACTCTCAACCAACCCATGTACTCTCCCCCAACTTCACCTCCCAATCCCACAGCTGACCCTCACCTGATGTGACCTCCCCATCACAAGACCATCACAAGACCCTCAACTGATGTGACCCACATCTGGCCCATCACAAGATTCTCACCTGACATGACCCTCACTTGACGCGACCTCCCCATCACAAGACCCACTGACCACACAAAATTCTTGTAAGCTGAAGAACACCGACACTGACATCCCCTAAATTCTGCTGCAGAAGAAAACAATTACTACTAATCTGCCTTCCATTGAGGACCTGTATACTGCATGAGTCAAAAAGAGGGCTGTGAAAATATTTACACTCCTTGTGTGTCCAATTTTTTTTTTTTTAATTTGGTATTTGCGAGACCGCCTGCTGCTACCGATAACCTCCCACCGGCCAATACGCTCTCATAGAGAGGGCCTCCTCGGGGTGCCGTCGGTCAGGCAATGTCGGCTGGCGGCCCCCAGGGGGCGAGCCTTCTCTGTGGGGGCACCCGCCCTGTGGAATGAGCTGCCTCCTGGAATACGATTGATCCCGGACCTCCGGACCTTCCGTAAAGCCCTGAAGACGTTTTTATTTCATCAAGCCGGCCTAGCCTAAATGGTTTTTAATTGGGATTTTAAATTTTATGGATTTGGGGTTTTAAATTTGGGTAGCCAATGATTTAATTCTTTTAATTATCTTAACTCTTGCATTTGTATGTTTTTTAATTTTGGCTGTTCACCGCCCTGAGTCCCTTCTGGGAGAAGGGCGGTATACAAATTAAATTAATAATAATAATAATAATAATAATTTATATGCCGCCCTTCTCCGGAGACTCAGGGCGGCTTACAATGCGTTAAGCAATAGCCTTCATTCTTTTGTATATTTATACAAAGTCAGCTTATTGCCCCCATAATCTGGGTCCTCATTTTACCTACCTTAGAAAGGATGGAAGGCTGAGTCAACCTTGAGCCTGGGGAGATTCGAACTAGCAGTAATTGCAGGCAGCTGGATGATAATAACATGCTATTAGTCCACTGCGCCACCAGGCTCTGTGGGCACACTTGGCCAATAAAGAATTCTCTTCTCTTCTCTTCTCTTCTCTTCTCTTCTCTTCTCTTCTCTTCTCTTCTCTTCTCAACATGTTACCTAGCTTGGTAACAAAACATTCGGAAGCCAACCCACCAGCTCAGAGAACAAACCTCTACCCTCAACCTACACCTGAACTACAGATATTCACCACAATCGCAAAGACTGACTTAAGCGAGGGATGGAAATTTCCTTATTTGCAGCCTACTGTAGCTGGAATGTGGGACCATTAATTTTGCAAAATGTATTCACCATTAACAGGGGCTTCAGAATCCTTCAAAATCTACTTCTGTCCATCTGATTGTATTGAACATTCTTTCCCTCTTATGCTTTAAAAGAGGATGATGAAGCAATGGGAGAAGCGAGATTAGCACCCAATGATTATCCCTACTTTTCCCATCTTCTAAAGTCGGTTTTAAATATACATTTATGACAATGTCTATATGTTCCTTAATTTCATGGGGGATTAGATTGGATTAAGTAATAGTTCAGCTAATATTAACTGACATCTTCAATTCCTGGTAGTTTTAATTAACTGTCTTACTAGGAAAGCATCAACATCTTGTTTTAATTTTCATATGCCTACAACGTATTATTCCTTATATGTTTTGCCAGCCCTGCATTTTCATAGTTAATTAATTCAATGTCACTGAGTTGGGTTTTATAGCTTGTACTGATAGGAACAAATGCTTAATTTTTTTTAAAGGCTTAAATAACTCTGATCTTTCAAGGATATCTCAGTTGTTTGATCCTGTCCTTCCTTCTCAATTTTATTTTCCATGATTGAGTCTCAGAAAACATTCTTTACTAGACATGAAAACAAATAGCGGGCAGTGAAGGGGCAATATTTGAAACAGGAATAAAGGATTCCTCATTAAAACTAATGAGACTCTTAAAACAGTGGCACTTTGCAGAGGCATGACAAAAGCCTAAAAAGAGTGAGGCTGCTTTAATGAATAGCAGACAGCTGCTACATTCACGTGAGATTCAAAAGAGGTCTTCCAAATGATTGGCGAAATGTGGACAATTCTTCATGGGATAGCTCATCTTGGAATGCGGTAAAGTGCCAATCTGAGAACCAATTTGGTCTAGTGGTTAAAATATCAGGCTAGAAACCAGGACACTGCCAGTTCTAGTCCCGCCTTAGGCATGAAAGCTGGCTGGATGACTTCGCGCCAAACGCCAGGAGTCTATGAGTTCTAGTCCCGCCTTAGGCATGAAATCTGGCTTTGGTCCAGTCACACTCTCTCAACCCAGAGGTGGGATCCTTCCAGTTTAACAACCAGTTTGGTGATCGCATGCTTTGCTTGCACGCAGGCACGCGGGCGCTTTGCGTGTGTCCACAACAGATGCACACTGCACATGTGTGCACAGTTCAACAAAAAATCACTTTCCGCATTAGTGCTAGGGAATTAAAACAGCTGAGGCGCGGCAATCCGCTCTGCCACGCTAATCAGCTGCAAAGATAAAGGTAAGTAAAGCGCAGGGGCTGGTGGGCGGGCCCAGCTGATTGTCGGAGTGAACTGGTTCACTCCCAGCTGATCGTCGGAGCTACCGGTTCACCCAAACCAATCCGAACCAGTAGAGTCCCACCCCTGTCTCAACCCAACCGATTCCACTGTGTTGTGAGGAAAATCAGAGGAGGTAGAAAGAAGATGGATGTTTACCACTTTGAGTTATTTATAAAAATGTGGTATAAAAAAACCCTAAGTAAATAAAATCCCAAATAACTGCAACACGCTCCTTCCCCCTCCAATAAAAATAAATGTACATGAACTTCCATGGGTGCAGAGAGGATTAAAAGTTTAACAATCATGTTATACCTCGATTTTAAAAAATTGTCTTAAAGCTGTAGCATATGAGCTGTCAAGACAGGGGAACTGTAAAAAAATGGCAGAATATGCTCTGAAGGAATTTGTGACTTAATGTAGTCTTTAACCTTTCCAAATATGTATTAAGAATATAAATTCCATTATCTGGATGATAATTCTCTCTGTATGCTTCTTGAAATCCATTTTGAGAGAGAATATATGCAAGTCTCAAGATGTTCCACGTTAGACCTAAATGGATTGCTTTTGGCTAGATATATAATTATCTGGGGAAATTCTCTTTACCACCACTAGTGATTAAAGACCATCCTAATCCACTCATATTGTATCTTAGTAAATGATGGCTTTTTCACATTAATGAAAGTTATCTTCAGAGGGCTCTGAGGTAAGCTGTTCTATTTTTACATTTTTGGATTTGAGCCTGAGGAGCAATAGGTGATTGTGCTTTAGTTCGTCTTTTAGAAGCAGACAGAAAAAACAACAACTTTACAACCATTTTAGAAATAAATTTGAAATTTTCATCTGTCTTGGAAATCTCACCCAAGAAACAATTTTCATATCAGGTGTGTAGTTAATTTTTGACTGCAACAGAATCTGGTTGATATGGTGTGATCAAACTTAAGTAGAGAAGTTTCTAAGTATAGACTGAGTGAAACCAGGCTTAATAGCGGTAACTATGAGAGGGATCTCGGAGTATTAGTGGACAACCAGTTAAATTTGAGCCAGCAGTATGTGGCGGCAGCCAAAAAAGTCAATGCAATCTTAAATTGCATTAACAGAGGGATACAATCAAGATCAAGTGAGGTACTATAAAGCCCTAGTAAAACCACACCTAAAATACTGCATCCAGTTTTGATCACCACATTATAAATAAGATGTTGAGACTCTAGAAAAAATGCAGAGAAGAGCAACCAGGATGATTAGGGGACTGGAGACTAAAATATATGAAGAAGGCTTACAGGAACTGGACATGGCTAGTCTAGTGAAGAGAAGGACCAGGGGAGACATGATAGCAGCGTTCCAATATTTGAGGGGCTGCCACAGAGAGGAAGGGGTCAAGCTATTTTCCAAGACACCTGAAGGCCAGACAAGGAATAATGGATGGAAACTGACCAAGAGAGATTATATTATTCGGCTGAAGAGGTTGTAGAAAAAATGCTTTTAAAAGCCTCTGATGATCCCAGCTGAGCCGCATGATCATTAGAGGCTTTTTTTTTTACTTTTAAAAGCATTTTTTCGGCCAAAGAAATTGTAGAAAAAATGCTTTTAAAAACAATTAAAAAAAGCCTCTGGTGATTGTGCGGCTCAGCTGGGCAATGGGGGGGGGCAAGGATTTTTGCTACTGGTTCTCCGAACCACCCGCCTCCATCGCTACTGGATTGGGTGATCTGGTCTGAACCGGGAGCATTTCATCCCTGATCTTTTCTGAGCATCAGTAATTGCATGATTCTCTGTTTATTAGTTCTCAAGGTCACATGGTTGGCCATTACTGAGCATTGCTGTGCTCAACAAACATTTGCTCTGCTCCAGCAGGGCAATTATTCCATGTTCTTAAAATGCCACAACAATTTTGCTTATTAAAGAGTCTGGTGCAAAGAGGATGTTAAATATACATGACAGCATTTTATTTTTCCAGGTCTAATTACGAGCACCAAAATGGATTAATCAGTTTTAAAGGGCTACACAACACCTATTTCAGCGATAACCAGAATGCAAAGAACTACTTTTAGAATGAACTGTAGCTCAAGGTTGGAAATGTTGGGTTAATATACTGTATTTTATTTGGGGTACTACAATAGGCTGCAGATGTTTAACCAATCAGTAGATGGCAACAAAGAAATGAAGAAAACTCTTAACTCTTTGCTGCCATCTGGTGAATGATTGTATTCATGACTTGTTGCCTTATGAAAGAGGTTGTACATCCTTGGGATGCTATAAGCTATTCTGTTGGGGATCTTCAGTCTCAGAAGGATCCCCCATGATGATCATAGAGGAAGAATCTCGCTAAATACAAACCGCTGGAGAAGGAAAGAGCAATCCACTTCAGTATTTTGTCAAGAAAATCAAATCATCATTTACAAGCAGGACAGTCTCTCCAGGAAGGAAGATATCCAGTGAGTTATTCAATCAAAATAGAGCTGGAAGGGATCTTGGAGGTCTTCTAGTCCAACCTCCTGCTCAAACAGGAGACCCTGTACCATTTCAGATAGGTAGCTGTCCAGTCTTTTCTTAAAAACGTCCAGCAATGAAGCCCCTACAACTTGTGAAGAGCACAGAGCATGTAGTGAAAGGAGTAGAGAGAATGGCCTTGACAGACAGAGAAGATCCATTAGCAAGACAATGTTCAGATAAACATGGATTGAGCCCATAACAAGAGAGAGATTTATTAACATAACTGAGACAGAATCCAATCTGAATCGGTCACGGGGACCAAAGATTTATTCTTTCAAGTTTTTGCGCTTGTGCTGGAGCCCATGACCAGGAAACTTCTCTTTCTCCGGAATGCGTGCACTGGACTGTTCTACGCATTGTATTTATTTATTTGGTTGCATGTAGCTTTAAATTGTTAACTAATTTATTCCTCCTGTCCTGTTCACAATGAATGTGGCAGTTACTCAGCTAGTAGATTTCAATTCCTGCTTTGATCTTCAGCACAGGTAGGATTGCTCTGTCTTTCTAACACAAATTGCCATGGAACTGGAATCAGACCAGTGGTGAGATTCAGCCAGTTCGGGCCAGTTCAGGCGAACTGGTAGATAAATTGCTGGCTGGCTCCAGCCCTCCCTTCCCCTCCCCTTCCAGGAGTCCCCATACACCCCATTTTGGCCCCTAGGTAAGTGCAGGGAGGCCTCCTAGGCCCAAAACGGGGCATAGGGGGGTTGTGCAGGGGCCCCCGATGGCCTGTTTTCACTCCCAGGAGGCTTCAGGGAGGCCTCCTAGGCCCAAAACAGGGCACAGGGGGGTGCAGCGCCCCCCTGTGGCCCATTTTTGCTCCCGGGGGGGTGCAGGAGGCCAAGTACTGCCTGTCACAACCCCTGGCCACGCCCACCATGGCTACACCCACCCAGCCAGCCATTAGGGCAGAGAACCGGTTGTTAAATTATTTGAATCCCACCACTGAATCAGACCATAAGACGTACCATATGTGTTTTCTTGCAAACGGCTAACCGAGACAGTGCCTCCCCGCCCCAGTGTATATGAACATAAAAGAGGGAGTAGGGAAAACACATTCAGACTCACAAGACTCTGTTGCTATAATAAAAGTAGCCTTAGGCCCACACAGTGTCTGTTTTTAGTCTGCTCTACTTTACAGGGCTGACAGGTAGGGCTGGTGCTTTTCATGCAGCTCAATTAAATTCAGAAGGACGTTCCACTGCCGATGTACCCAAAGATAAAAGAAATGTTCAACAGCCGCAAAGATATCTATACCACTTTTATAAGGAATGTCAGAACGATGAACGGAGACAAACTTGTGTTCCTGGGGCAGAAATGTAAGACTGAACATCAACGCACCCTGGGGATGTTTTGCTAGATGTCTGTGGGAAAACATAGCGTTGCAGATATGTCGATGGTGGAAACACTAAGGTTATATCCCTCTTGGTTTCATTCCTCCTGTCCTGTTCTTAATGAACGTGCCAATCACTCAGCCAGCAGATTTCAATTCCTGCTTTGATCTTCAGCACAAGGTAGGATTGCTCTCTTTGTAACGTGAATTGCCATGGATCTAGAATCAGACCATGTACTTATTTATTTATTTCATTTGTCAAGCACCTATAAGATAACAGATACAAGTATAAACGTGATTATGAATACATGAAATGGATACGAATAAAAAGGGACATCAGGACAGGGGCGGTAGGCACGCTGGTGCGCTTATGCATGCCCCTTAGAGACCTCTTAGGAATGGGGTGAGGTCAACAGTAGACAGTCTAAGGTTAAAGTTTTGGGGGTTTGGGGAAGAAACCACAGAATCAAGTAGTGCATTCCAGGTATTGACCGCTCTGTTGCTGAAGTCGTATTTTCTGCAATCGAGTTTGGAGCGGTTTACCTTGAGTTTGTAACTATTGTGTGCTCGTGTATTGTTGTGGTTGAAGCTGAAGTAGTCATTGACAGGTAGGACATTGTAGCAGATAATTTTATGAGCTACGCTTAGGTCAGACTGAAGGCGGCGTAGTTCTAAGTTGCCTAAGCCCAACATTTCAAGTCTGATGGCATAAGGGATTCTATTGCGAGCAGAGGAGTGAAGGACTCTTCCCGTGAAATATCATACACGTAAAATAATAAAACACCATGTACCATACGTGTTTTATTGCAAATGGCTTCAGCCACAAAGAAGAAGAGGGGTCGATTTATTTTCCAAAGCATCAGAAGGCAAAACAAGGAAACAATGGGAACTAATCAAAGAGAGAGACAAACTAGAACTAAGGAGAAATTTCCTGACAGTGAGAACAATCAACCAGTGGAACCGCTTGCCTTCAGAAGTTGTGGGTGTTCCATCACTGGAAACTTTTAAGAAGAGACAGGACAAACACTTGTCTGGAATGGTATAGGGCACTGGTATTGTTAAGGATATTCTTGGCTCATAACCGATGTTGTGGGTTATTGAGTAGAGTACCCTTTGAGTAAACGCATGAAAAGCGACTGGGAGTGGTTGTGAACAATCACAGTCAACATACAAACACACTGAATTGTTGTAGTCTTTTACTTTTAGAAAAAAGTAAAGCAAAGTCCAAAAACAATCCAAGTCATACACAGGTAAGACGAGAGTTAAAAGATCAATCCAGGGATATTTCAAGTACAAAGTCTTC
Organism: Pituophis catenifer annectens; assembly: GCF_029215685.1. Lineage (NCBI taxonomy): Eukaryota > Metazoa > Chordata > Lepidosauria > Squamata > Colubridae > Pituophis > Pituophis catenifer. Next base: position 9,116,807 of record NW_027256886.1, on the reverse strand, counting down.
TTACCAGTTGTAGTCATACACAATAAAACAGTTCTTCTTGAGTTTCAAAACAGGAACGAGTTCAATATCAAAACATTCAATAAATAGTAGAAAGCAACATGTAGCTATGATCAAAAAGTGATCATGCAGAGAGATCAGGTTACAGCAAATAAGCAGGTAAAATGGTGTAGTGTCCACACAAGCCATGATCCTGACTTCCCTTAAGTACATTGGCTACAGAGCTTAGCCAATCAGGATACAGGATGATGCAATACAGTCTTAAAGCAATATAATACCTTTCTGACTGCAAACATACATTGTTGGTTTATATATTGCCTGACCAACTAGTTAGACAAATAACCATTTCCTAACAGGTATCAAACTCAAGGCCTGCAGGCTGGATGCAGCCCATGGGGTGCTTAGATCTGACCCGAGGGGCTGCCCTGGAAACAGTGTAGGACCAGCCCATTGCACATAGTCAATCAGTTATGTAAACACAGCAGTTGTGTTTTAACTGGCTTTACAGGGAGTGTAGCCAACTTTTATGAATGCGATAGATTCTTATAAAGCTGCTATTCTAAGCATAAAAAGGACCTCGTATTGTTTAAAAACTAGATTTTTTAAGAAGAGGAGGTGATAACTCCAACTGAGCAATGCAGATATGAAGCCGCCAACTTTTCTTCAGATTCATTTATTTATAAATTCTTACTTAAGAAATAAAACCCAAACATTGCAGGTGAAAATGGAGCTCGGGAGCCCGTTTTCACTGGTAGAGTGCTCGGGCCACCCCAGGCACCCCCGACATGAGTGTCGTTGAGCTGGCCATCCCTACTGGCCATGCCACCCCCCCCAAACACAACCCTCATGCCGCCCTCAAGAAATCAACACCCCTGGTATAGGATCTCCTGCTTTGACCAGGGGGTTTAACTAGAAGACCTCCAAGGTCCCTTCCGATTATGATGATGATGATATTCTTCATATCCAGGCCTAGCTTTTCTTTCTGTGCTCCCTCCCCCCACCCATCACAATCTGCTTAGAACCTTTTAGCAAGCAAAATCATGCAGGATCTGATATTTTCTCTGTCTTCCTTAGAACTCATTTTTTCACACCCTCTGGCTGTGAAAATGCCAGAGCATTTCTCCCTCCTGAATGCTAAGGGATGATTATAATCTTCATTTATTCATTTAATTGATATGCCCATCTCACTATTAAAAGTGATTCAAAGTGACTATATTATTATTGTGGTTCGTCTCACAAGCAACCAGATGTTCAGACTGGATTTGGCATTTTTGTCTGCCTATCGAGTCCTTCCCAAGGACCTGGGATAGGCAGATGTGGATGTTTGATGCTATTATTATACATACCAGGAGTGAAATGCTACCGGTTCGCACCGGTTTGGGGGAACCGGTAGTAATATAAGCTACTGGTTCGGGGGAACCGGTAGTTTAAAAATGCTACCGGTTTGTCCGAACTGGTATTTCTGACGATCAGCTATGCTGCGCGATTTATATTTGCTAGAAAGCAGGAAATCCTGTTATGTAGCAAATCTAAATTGCGCAGCACGGCTGTTCCCCCCCTTGCTGTTTTACTTACCTTCTTACACCTCCTTTTTCTGTGCACAGCATGCATTTGATGTGCACTGTGCATGCATGCACAGCGCATGCACATGCGCATGTGCAGCAAGCATTTGGCGCGCACCACGCATGGCAAACCGGTGGCAAACCACGGAGGATTTCACCACTGATATATACCATATATAATATTAGAAAGAAGTAGTGCAAGATTGGAAGATGTGGAGAGACCTGGCCCATAGAATCACCAAGAGTCAGACACAATTGAATGGATATCATCATCAGTCTTACTAGCACCAATGATGTTGCCTAGTTTGGATAATGAAACATCTGCAAGAAAAACAATCCAGCTCAGAGAACATCAAGGACATCTCATTTCATCTATGAGCTACTGTTCTGCCCCAGCTACGGACCCCAAAGAACGCAGCACAGACAAAATCTATACAAAGCTTATTTTACTCAAATAACTCAGTCTTTATCAAACAAAGGCTGTTAATAAACTTCCTTAACAGCCTACAAGAATCCTAAGATAAGGTAATCACAGTCTTACTAGAGTTGGCAGAAAGCCCAGAAGCAATTTTGCAGAGAATCCAGACGCAAAGGAGAGTGAACTAAAGTTGTTCCCTACAGCTTGCTGCAATTGGCATTCCTCCTTAAATAGGTTAAGGGAGTGGCCAATTAGCCCCAAGCCTTACTCTTGAGGAGACCTCTTCCTGAGGAGCCACTCTTGCCTTTTGGCAGCTCTGCGCGCCCGTGCATTGAGAAGAGGCTCCTCCTCTTCGTCCTCTTCACTTAAAGGAGCTTCTAGAGGTTCTGAAGGCCCTGGCTGAATCCCTTTGGCACCACATCTTCTCCAGCCTCCTCACTGTCCGACTCGAGCACCAGCTGCACAGGCTGCTGGCGCAGCACCACACCAGCCTCCTCGCTGTCGGAATCAGCTACAATCTGCACAGGCCACTGATGGGCCACAACAGCTGCAGATATTTTTCTTTATTGGCATCATCACGTAATATTATTTGGGGGATTGGTCTGGAAGACCTCCAGGGTCCCTTCCAACCCTATGATTCAATGATTTTGATACATTTATTAGATCATTCAAATTGCAGACAAAGCTGTTCTTTGAAAGTAATTGTATTGACCACGGAGCCAATGTTTTTGGGATTAAATAATATGATTTATAGTATTTAAAGCACGATACTTGGAAAGGGGGGAGAAAAGCATCTGTCAGAGTGGAAAGCTACACAGATTTCAAATTTCAGGAATTAATGGTGTTTTGCATTCTGCTTCAGAAAATTATAGAATACATAACAGGCATCTGATGCCAGTCTTGTCTTCTGCATTTAAATAAGATCAGCACTCTCTGTAATTTCAGGGCTTTAATGCTATGATTTGCAAGTTTTCTCTAAAGAGGGTTCATGAATTATTTCTTCGTTGATTCCAAAACTACAATGCCCACTCCCTCCAAAATAGATGAAGGCTTTTGGAAACAGAACCCATTTTCCTACCTACCCCAACAAAGAAACTAGCATGCTAAAATTAGATTTTGTAATATCTGGATTGCATACTGAAAATCCAAATAAAAGCTAGGCTCAGCAAGAAGTTAGAATATTCTTCATTTCTTTCTGCCCTCTGTTAGTCATCTGGAGTTTGTAGCCCGTATATGATAGAAGTACTAAAATAGGTAATCTTGTTAAACATATTTGTTGTGTCCTTTTTTTAGGAACAGTAAATTAATTTCGTGCAAAAGAAAAATGCCGATGTAACTGCGTACATCGATTTCAAATATTCCGTCCTAGATCCGATGCTGAGGGCTTTATCCACATCTTGGCGAATTTGCATTTTTCGATCCAGGTTTAGGATCAGCATCCATAATGTTTTGCTTCTATCACTCAAAATATATCTCCAAATTCCTTGAGAATGAACTCTTTCACCTGCACATTTAATGTTTTCCTTTGACATCATTTTCCTTTTCTCTATTTTGCACACACGAAGATTAGCAGTGTCCAAAATCCTAATGGACAATGTGCATGTGTGAGTCTGAATTGCAAGTGTACTATTTTCATATTAGCTGAATTTTGGGGTGCCTTAAATGCAGCCTGGAATCAATTTACAATTCACACTAAACCAAGCATGTATTGGATACTGCATCCAGTTTTGGTCACCACACTATAAATAAGATGTCGAGACTCTAGAAAAAGTGCAGAGAAGAGCAAGCAAGATGATTAGGGGACTGGAGGCTAAAACATATGAAGAATGGTTACAGGAACTGGGCCTGGCTAGTCTAGTGAAGAGAAGGACCAGGGGAGATATGATAGCAGTCTTCCAATATTTGAGGGGCTGCCACAGAGAGGAAGGGGTCTAGCTATTTTCCAAGGCACCCGAAGGCTAGACAAGGAATAATGGATGGAAACGAATCAAGGAGAAATTCAACCTAGAAGTAAGGAGAAATTTTCTGACAGTGAGAACAATCAACCAATGGAACAGAAGTTGCCTGCAGAAGTTGTGGGAACTTCATCACTGGAAGCTTTTAAGAAGAGATTCGTCAGAAATTGTTTAGGATCTCTTGCTTGGGCAGGGATTTGTTCTAGATGACCTACAAGGTCCCTTCCAGCGATTTATTCGTGAGGTTTAGAGAACAAGACTACAGGTGGCCCTCAAAATACAACCGTTCGTTTAGTGACCATTTGAACTTTCGATGGAATCAATTCTAAAGTTTCAATGGCTGCCCCCCCCATCCCCACAGTCACGTGACTGCTTTTCAGGCAACACAACCTGCCAATATTTATTCATTTTATTATTTATTATTTATTAGTCCAATTTATATGCCGCCCTTCTCCGTAGACTCAGGGCGGCTTACAATGCATTATAGCAATAGCCTGCATACTTTTTTGTATATACCTGCTTATTAGGGCTTTTGGCCCCTCCTAAGCGGTGTTGTTCTATACAAAGCTGGCTTATTGCCCCCACAATCTGGGTCCTCAATTTACCTACCTCGAAAAGATGGAAGGCTGAGTCAACCTTGAGCCTGGTGAGATTTGAACTCACACTAATTGCAGGCAGCTGGCAGCTAAGTGCTAGCACTTAACAGCACTTAGTCCACTGCACCACCGAGGCTCCTCGGATGCTGCAAACAACAATTTACAGTTGTTTGCAGCATCCTGCAGTCATGTGACCATAATTTACAACATTATTGCCTCAGACCAGGCAATAACCAGAATTTATTTCCAGTTTTCAGCAAAAATGTCCCATAGGGAACAATTAACATCCATAGCATTCACTTTATGACCGCTGCTAAAAAAAAAAAAGGGTCATAAGATCAGGTGAGGCGCAGTGGTTAGAATGCAGTATTGCAGGCTGACTCTGCCCACCGCTAAGAGTTCGATCCTGACCGGTTCAAGGTTGACTCAGCCTTCCATCCTTCCGAGGTCAGTAAAATGAGGATCCAGATTGTAGGGCACAATATGCTGATTTGGTAAACCGCTCAGAGAGGGCTGTAAAGAACTATGAAGAGATATATGAATCTAAGTGCTATTGCTCCGTGATGGCTCATTTTACGACCATCCCAATTTATGACTATAATGGGCTGGCTCCATTATGGCCATAAGTTGAGGACCACTTATAATTTTGTTTTATGGTGGTTTTATTAGAACTGGAAAGATTGTTCTTCTAAGGCCATGATGGCGAATCTATGGCATGCGTGCTCCAGGTGGAATGCAGAGCCATCAGCCCAGCTCAGCTCCACCGCACATGTGTGCACGCCTCCCGCCAGCCAGCTGGTTTTCGAGTCCCTGCCATGCATGCGCAGGGGGTGAGGTGCATGTGGGAGACGTGTACACATGTGCAGGGGCAGGGCAGGTGCGGGGGAGCGGTGGGGTCATGTGTATGTACGGGGGCAGGGGAGTGGGTAGGTCTCATATGCATTGTATTATGGGTGTGTGCGCATGCACGCACTTTCACCACACAACAACAAAAAGGTTAGCCATCTCTGTCCTACGGTGTAGAAAATTAACACCCACCCTCTTCTAGTAGAATGAAATATTTTGAGAAAGATTTTAAAAAGGCAGAATATTATATTTCCCTAAAGGAGAAACATATTTTTAAAGACAGATAGCAGCCTCCAAGTCTTTCTTAATAGCCCCAGCAGGACTGGGCCAGCCTATCTACAAGACAAATGCCTTCAGCTCCAGGGTGATAGGATTAAGACATGACCCTCCCGGACATAATAGGATTATCTAGCAGCAGAGCTCACTACATTCCACAATCTCCTAAGGACATTGCATCATCCAGCACACTTCAACCAAACTTGGCTCAGATAAACATGACCCCGTGTGGCCCCGTGGGAGTTTGACAACAGCCAATAGAATACATGTGCTTGCACAGGAACAGGAAGTTCAACTGCAAAGCCCAAGAGAAGGTATAAAAACCCCTCGTTCTCAACTCCATGTGGTCAGTTGCACCAGAGAACCATGTGCTTGGTCGTCCTGCTTCATCATTAAACCATCTTTCCAATCAGCTTCCCTGTTTCCAGTGTCTTCCTTCCGCCTTAGAACTGAACCAAATGGATATTTCTTCCAACATAAGGGATTAGCCTTAGCCATTTTCTCCAACCTTTAAAAACTCCAGGGCCTCTGCAATGGCATCTCCCAGAATTCGCAGTAACATTTACATATATATCCAGACTACTTAAAGTGCGTCTGTCTTGAATCCAAGAACAGTTGGACAAGTATTTGTAAAAAAAAAAAAAAAAAAAGCAAAACAGCTTTCCGTAGTCATGGAAACAGACGAATTCATACTACAAAAGAAGAATGGGTGAAAAGAAACGAAGATGGAGGAGATATTCCTAAGAATTCTGAAGGGGATCTTCTATTCCGCTCGAATGCCGCACAATTTTTAGCGATTCAAATAGGTAGCATCTTCTGTAGAGAAGAGGCCACATTTCTATAATCCTCTTGGAAGCTCCAGTTAGTTACTACTGTAGCAATCAGCCAGAAAGCAATTGTAGTAAATTATCTCTAAATAGACAGACCTATTTCTATTATTCTTTCCCTTGTTCTTCCTTTTGCCTATATAATAGCATCTTCTCTGAACCAGATCAAGACAGGATTGTTCAGCGATTGGATTTCAACAAAAATATGCTGCCTTCAGTTCTCTAAACGGGGGAAAACTCGTGTGAGCAAACAGTTGAAATGAAGACTTAAAAATAATTCCCCCCCCGCCCCCCACTTCCCAAGCCATTCTGATGAGCATGAAACAAGATAAACGGTTCTCAAAAGTCCTTCCTTGCAAGCATTTAGGGATACATTTTGTCTCTTATGTTTTCTGACCTAGTCCAAAACTATGTTGTTGTTGTTGTTGTTGTTAGTTGCAAAGTCATGTCTGACCCATCGCGACCCCATGGACAATGTTCCTCCAAGCCTTCCTGTCCTCTGCCATCTTCTGGAGTCCATTTAAGTTCACGCCGACTGCTTCAGTGACTCCATCCAGCCATCTCGTTCTCTCTGGTCCCTTTCTTCTTTTGCCCTCAATCGTTCCCAGCATTAGGCTCTTCTCCAGTGAGTCCTTCCTTCTCATTAGGTGGCCAAAGTATTTGAGTTTCATCTTCAGGATCTGGCCTTCTAAAGAGCAGTCAGTCAGGGTTGATCTCCTCTAGGACTGACTGGTTTGATCGCCTTGCAGTCCAAGGGACTCATAGGTGTCTTCTCCAGCACCATAGTTCAAAGGCCTCAATTCTTTGGCACTTGGCCTTCCTTATGGTCCAACTTTCACAGCCATACATTGCAACTGGGAAAACCATAGCCAAAACAATAAGAAATCATAATTATTGCCATTTCAAGCACAGCACACCTCACTTTCTATACTTCAGTTCCTCCTGTTTTTTAATCTCTCAGAGAAAGTAATTTGAAAAAAATCCATCTTCAGCTCTCTTGGTTCAACCCAAGATGTTTGCTATGTAAGAAGAAAGAAAGTCATGAACAAAAGCTTATCTCTTCCCCCCTATATCGTTAACATATAAAGCTTCTTGGATGAGAAGCAAAATGTTTTTAAGGAAAACAAAAAAATCCAGTTAACTTTTTGAAAAGCATCTTTGGGATAATCATGATCTGGATGTTTGAGGATCTCCATAAACATGTCAAAGTTGGAATTTCTCTTCAATGTTGGCTGAGGGCAGCAGGTTGGCTTAAGGGACACAAGCATTCGATACGCACAGGTAGCCCTCAACTTATGACCACAATCGAGCTCAATATTCTGTATTCTGAAATAGAATACAGAATAACAGAGTTGGAAGGGGCCTTGTAGGTCATCTAGTCCAACCCCCTGCTCAAGCAGGAGATCCTACACTGTTCCAGTCAAATGGCTGTCCAGTCTCTTCTTAAAAGACTCCAATGATGGATCACCCATTTCTGGAGGCAAGCCGTACCACTGGTTAATTGTTCTCACTGTCAAAAAATTTCTCCTTAGTTCTAGGCTCTAGGTCTACCTTTGTTAAATGAGTTTTGCCCCATTTTACTGTTGATAAGTGAATCGTTGTAGTTGTAGTAACATGTTAGTAACATGGTAGCTAAGTCAACCTGGCTTCCCCATTGACTTTGCTTGTCAGAGGTCCCAAAGGTGGATCACATGACCCCCCCAGGACACTGCAACCATCATAAATATGAACCAGTTGCTAAGCATCTGAATCTTGATTGCGTGATCATGGAGATGCGGCAATGATCATAAGTATAAAAAATGGTCATAAATCATTTTTTTTCCAGTGCTGCTGTAACTTTGAATGGTCACTCAATGAACTGTTGTAAATCAAGGACAACCTGTATTACCTTTAAATTCTGCCCTCCAACTCATCTTGCCTGGGCTCTAACTCAGAGGTCCCCAACCTCTGGTCCATGGACCGGTGCCGGGCAGTGGCATGCCAGCAACCGGGCCACACAAACAAGCAAAGCCCCATCCATGGGATGCAGGAAGCATGCAAAATCCCGCCCCTTCCTGTCCGTGGAAAAACCTTTCTCCATGGAACCCATCCTTAGTGCCCCAAAAGTTGGGGGCCACTGCTCTAATTTGTATGGCACTTAAGACATTTGCATCATTCTAGCCCTTTGCTTAACTACCCCCTAATTGTAAAATACAAGGGATGTGGTGGCTCAGTGGCTAAGATGCTGAGCTTGTCGATCGAAAGGTCGGCAGTTCAGCGGTTTGAATCCCTAGTGCCGTGTAATGGGGTGAGCTCTCGTGACTTGTCCCAGCTTCTGCCAACCTAGCAGTTCGAAAGCATGTAAAAAATGCAAGTAGAAAAATAGGGACCACCTTTGGTGGGAAGGTAACAGCGTTCCATGCGCCTCTGGCGCTCAGTCATGCCAGCCACATGACCATGGAGACATCTTCGGACAGCGCTCGCTCTTCGGTTTTGAAACGGAGATGAGCAACGCCCCCTAGAGTTGGGAATGATTAGCACATATGTTTGAGGGAAACCTTTTAATTACCTTTTAATTGTAGAATGAAAATGCTCTGGAAATTTCTTTTTCCTGCCCTTAACTCATGCTATTGTATCCTTCTCACACACAACCTATGCCTGGGACAGCAGGAAGTCTTTCTTAGCTATTATTATTATTATTTAAAGTGGTTTTTTTCCCATCTTCTCCTGGCCCAATTTTTACAAGGGGCAAACTAATGACTCATCGAATAATTTAACTCAGAGTTCTCATTCAAGGTCCAAATAACCAGACTCAAATTATCCTACTTTGGACACATTATCTAAAGACTCAGCTCTCTGGAGGAGGCTCTCGTGAAAAGAAAAATGGAAAGAAAAGAGGAGAAGTCAGCAACCAGCAGCAAAGTAGAAGGACTCGATTATGGTAGTGATGGGTGCAGCATTAGAAGACCTGAAAAACCACCGCAGGTTAGGAACAAATCTGTGAGGTTACTAAGAGTTGACAATGACTTGATGGCACATAATCATGATCTGGTATGCTTTGCTGATTACCTGAATGCTGATGTGGTCCGAAATTAAGGTGAGAGATTGTAAGGCGATTAGGAAAATAACACCAAGAGGGGTAGATATAAACAACCAACAGATGACAGGGGTTCATGAGTGACTTTTCTTATAAGAGAGAGCTCAGTCCAGCCTGCAAAAAGCTCAGGAAATTCCATTTCCATTTCTTAGCCTAGAGAGCCAGCGTTGTCTGAAGATTCTTCTGTAGTCATGTGGCCAGGATAACTATACACCGAGGATAGTGGTGGGTTTCCCCCCGGTTCACACCAGTTCTATAGAACCAGTAGTAAAACCGCCCATCGACCCCGACGTCATCACAATGCTTCTGCACATGCTCAGAAGAGCGTGCACACGCACGAGTGAAGCAAGCGCGTGCACGTCCCCGTTGCGAACAGGTAGTAAAGGTAAGTAGAACCCACCCCTGACCGAGGAACATGGATTGCTGTTAACCTCCCATTATCTACTCGCATTTGCAGGCTTTTGAACAGTGGTGGGTTGCTACCGGTTTGCCCCGGTTCGGGCAAACTGGTAGCAGCATGGCGAGAGGCTCCGCCACCCACCCGGACGTCATCAAATACGTTCTGCACATGCGCAAACCAGTAGCAAAGGTAAGTGAAACCCATCACTGTTTTTGAACTGCTAGGTGGGCACGAGCTGGAGCAAGTAATAGGAGCTCACCCCATCGCACGACACTCGTGTCTCAAACCCGGGCTGTCAACCTTTCAGCTCACAAACTCAGCATCCTTCATTGCTGAGTCAATGCGCCCCTTCCATTCAAAGATGCTCTGCTTTAATGAATCCCTCACATTTTATCGAGGACTGTGGGATACTCGTCTGCTTCCTCATGCCCACCAGTATCAAATTTGACATCAATCTTGAAAACGGTCACAGGCATTTCCTGAAATGATCTTACAACCATACAATAGGAAATAGGAAATTCCAGGAAGGGCTGCAAAGGAGCCATTTCTGCCCCCTCCCCCAAATCCTACAAAAAGGTACATTTGGGGGGGGGGGGGGACACAAGTGTTCTGTTGTCTTAACTAGATTGATTAATGTATGCCTGGTTATTTTAATAAAAGGCAGAACTTGAAACAAACTGAGTGGAAATCTGCTCTGCGGAAATGGGCAAGAGATCACATTTACATCCTGACCAATAGTCCTCCGAGAAGTCTGCACTTGAACTGTGGGTGGGTTTTAAACTAAATAGTTTCAGAAGCCCCAAAGTTGCCTTTTCCAAAAGGCAAGTGCTGCATTTTTCAGAGTATAAGACACACTTCCCCTCCCTAAAAGAGGGTGAAAATTTGAGTGTGTCTTATACACCGAATGTAGCCAAAAACATGAGGCACGGAGGAGGCGATGGTCTGTGGCAATCCCTGCAGCCTGGAACAGCTGACTGGGAGTATTCCGGGAGGCCGATCCACCTGCCAATCAGCTGCTTGTGCTGAATCAGGCTGCAATAATGTGCTGAAGCTGACCTGGCTTTTTGCTATTTGCTGCAAGGACTGTCAGAGTTTGTAGCAGCAAGCAAAACACAAGCAGAGGAGAGGAGTTTCAGTTTCAATTTTAATTTCAGAGCTCAGCACAGCATGCAGATTTAGAACAATTGACCTAAGCCACGCCCAGGCTCCTTGCTGTCTCCTTCCTTGTTGCTCACAAGCAAATACTGTGTCAGCAACACACTGACAGGACGCTAGCCAGATGAATATCGATGGATGCTGGTAGGCAGAGGGAGATTTTTTTTTTCTTATTTTCCTTCCCCAAAACTAAGGTGTTTCTTATACTCCGGAATATTTTATACTCCAAAAAAATACGGTAAGTGGACTTTCTTGGTTTATTTTTTTTCTTTGAAAATGTCTTCATTCAAGAAGCTTCTTCAGTTCAACCAAGGAAGTCCAGTTTGCCTTTTGCAAAATGCACCTTTGGGAAAGCCATGATTTGTGATGATTGAGAATCTCCACAGGTGTGTAGTTTCGAAACAAAACACAATAACAAAGAAGTATAGTTCATCAATCACTGTTCAAATAATTTCCCCAGTTCTTACACTACCAGGAGTTACGCTTTCTATAAAATATACCACAAATTCTTCCAAGCTCACCTTATGGGAATGGGGAGATGGCTAAAAACAGAGGTCTCTGGATCTTTATTCATTCTGAGAGGAGCAGTGATTGCCCATTACTTCTGGACAAAACCACTTAGAGGGACCCATCGACTCATAATCAGAAAAGCATTAATTTCAACATTTGACTGCATTCAAATGTCCCAAAAATGTCTTGAAGTCATTATAATAAGAGCTAATTCATTATATTCTGAATATGCTTCCAAGTGCTATTTTTGGAGAGAGAAAGCTAAACTAGATGGACTTTTGTTCTGGCCTTGCTGAATTTAGGCAATTTGTCAGTTTCATGAATATATATTAACTCATAGCTCATTAAACAATGTCTCATTAAATTAAAATCCATTAAATCAACCCTATGATGGTATAAAAATTTCATGTTATAGGCACCGAAATAAGACTTCACTCCCGGGAATGATGTTTATTTATTTATTGGGTTTATAAGCCTGCTTTTTGTCTGAGAGCACAAGTCAGCGAACCAGAGGTGGGTTTCAGCAGGTTCTGACCAGTTCTGGAGAACTGGTAGCGGAAATTTTGAGTAGTTCGGAGAACCGGTAGTAAAAATTCTGACTGGCCCCGCCCCCATCTATTCTCTGCCTCCCAAGTCCCAGCTGATCGGGAGGAAATGAAGATTTTGCAGTAATCTTCCCCTGGATTGGAGAGGGAATGGAGATTTTACAGTATCCTTCCCTTGGAGTGGGGTGGGAATGGAGATTTTACAGTATCCTTCTCCTGCCACTCCCACCAAGCCATGTCACACCTACCAAGTGACACCCACAGAACCGGTAGTAAAAAAAATTGAACACCACTGCAGCGAACCCATATCCAACTATCCTGTAGGATAGATTAGGCTGAGACTGATGGTCACACTCAATGACCTTTGTTATTCAAGTAAAACCTCTATTGGATCCTCCCCGTCCAAGAGCAATACTTTAAAAAACAACATTAGTCAACTAGCAATAGAAATGGTACTTAGACTTATATACTGCTTCACCGTGCTTTTACAGCGCTCTATGGTTTACAGAATCAGCATATTTAGTGGTGGGATTCAAATAATTTAACAACCGGTTCGCCCAGGGTCAGGTTGGCTGTCATGGGAAGTGTGGCCTATCCAGTAGTGGGATTCAACCGTTGTAACAACCGGTTCGCTGAGTGTGCACTTTGCGACAAACACGGTGCATTTTAGTTGAGCTCTAAAACCTACCTTCTACCGCAACCCCGGTGAGTAAAACAGCTGAGGTGCGGCAATCCGCTCTTCTGCGCCGATCAGCTGGGCTTCAAACAAAGGAAATAAAGGTCAGTATAACGCAGGGGCAGGCAGGCAGGCCCACCTGATTGTCAGAGCGAACCGGTTCACTCTCAGCTGATCGCGGAACTACTGGTTCACCCGAACAGGCCTGAATAGGCTGAATCCCATCCCTGGGCCCATCCTCCAGCTCCGCTGTATATGTGGGACGACCTGCAATGGCTAATCTGACCCTGGGCGAACTGGTTGTTAAATTCTCCCCACCACAAGTGGATCCTTGGCGCTGCACTCCAATGGAGAAACAGGCAATAGAGCGGCTGGCGCGAGGGAAGGAGGAGGAGCAGGGAGAAGAAAGAGGAAAAGTGGCTTTCTCTTTATCTCACGCCGGCTGCTCCATTGCCTGTTTCTCCATTGCATCCAGGATCCACTTTGATAGCGGGGTGGGTGGGTAATTTAACAACCAGTTCTCCCAAACCAGTGTGAACCAGTTGAATCTAGTGCCCCCAGCAATATGGGTCATCATTTTGCCAACCTCAGAAGGATGGAAGGCTGAGTCAATCTTAAGCCGGTCAGGATCAAACTGCTGAACTGCAGACAGCTGGCAGTCAGCAGAAGTAGTCTGCAGTACTGCATTCTAACCACTGCACCACCACGGTTCATTGGGAAGGAGGGCAGGAGTCAGGTTCAACTCCTCATGTCTGGCTACAGAAATGGTAACCATCTTGGCCTGTCTTTAGGCACATGCATTGGTGATGATGATCAGAGTTCAAATGACTACAGGTGGGTCACTTTGCAGGATGACACCATGGCAAGTATGACACCATTGTGTCTTGTAATAGAGGCCTACAGACAAGCTATTATTTACACAGAATAGTTCCAAAATATAGGAGGCTACATATAAATCAGATAATTGTATAAAGTAGCATTTTCCTAGTAGAGGAAAAGGTTCATCGGTAATAAAAACATAAGCTGCTCCACCTCCAATTAAAACATTCTGGGGTAATGTATCTAGAAGCAACTTTTAACCTAAATATCTTTTTTTTAAAGGAAATTGTGAAAATGCCATTTGCATGGCACTTGGTACAATTTCCCAATCTTACCCTTTCCATATCCATTGGAAAAATTTGCTAATTGCAGACCGAACACATTTGGAAGGCATCAGGTAAGGAAAAGCTGAACACGACCTTGGGTATAAAAAGCAATTGAGTCAGAAGTTACAGAATAAAAAATTGTGTAATGTATTTTTGAATACCAAGCTGTCAAACCATCAAATTCAACATGCACGTTATCCTGTCTTTAGCTGCAGTTGCAATGGAAACACTTTACCGTAATTCAGTTTATTTGGTTGGATGAGATCCTATTTACCATTCATAGGTTTTCAGATTTAAAAGCTAAAATATAAGCTTGTCTTGAAAGGATGAATGTCTGGCAGTTATTTTATTAATAATTTGTTTCTGTTATGTGTTTTTTTTTTTCAGTGAGACCGATCTATCAGGGCAACCTGGTCTACCCAAATATGGGACGGAGCATACTGCTTCCACTTTCACCTTTCAGCCCCAATCCAGGAGCCTTCGCAGGCAGTCACTTTTCGCAACAAACTATTTTTGTGTTGAATTTAAATTTACCGCCAAAGAAATAAGGGAGACTAGTGTAGATCTATTTCAAGCTATTTAGTTCTCATCAGCTAGCCATGCCCTTCTGGGTATCAACCCACAAAGCATCCCTGGCCTGCTCTTGAGTTGTCATAGGCTGGAGGGATGGAAAACTGGTGAAATGGCACAGCAGCCAAAGACAGATGCACATTCCACACTTATCTCTCTCAAGGCTGTATCCCAGGGTTACCTAGAGCAGCCAGAGGGGAGTGACTGCTACAACCCGCAAAATTGCTCCGTTGGCGAATGTGATTAATGACACACCCTGGGGGGAGGGGGAAAACAGGGTCATAATTGGAGCGTAAATTACGTAGGGTCAGAGCTGGCTTCACTTGGGAACATGCCAACATGAAGCTCCTAATAAATAACTGGATTTCTTTTGAAGCTTGACTCAAGACTCATAACTTAATTAGGGCATCCGTTGGAATCCTGACATTCACATTGACAGCTTCCATGTCCTTCTTTGGCCAGCTCACTATACTGAGAGGGTATATCTTATTTTATTTTATTTACTTTTAGATTTTTATCCCGCTTTTGTTACTTTGTAAGTAATCAGTTTTCATGCTTAAGGCAGGACTAAAACTCACAAACTCCTTGTGATTGGCCCAAAGTCACCCAGCCAGTTTCCATACCTAAGGTGGAACTAGAACTTTTGTTCTACTTTATTGTTTTGTAAGTAATTCAAGTGAATATAACTACTACTTTCTTTTCCTCCTATTTTCCTCACAATAATTCTATGAGAGAGTTTGAGCTGACAGCAATTGGCCCAAAGCAGGGGTGAAATGCTACCAGTTTGGACAAACTGGTAGCAATGGTGGCGGGTGGTTTGGAGAACGGGTAGCGACGGCAGCGCAAGGCTCCACCCAACCGCCCGGTTGTCATTACTTTCTGGTTTTAACCGGGAAATAACCTGTTTTTTACCCTCTGCACATGCACAGAAGGGTTTGCGCATGCGCAGAGGGCCTATGCGCACACATGACGCAGTGCACTTCCGAACCGGTAGGGAAGGTAGGTAGATTTCACCCCTGGCCCAAAGTCACCCAGCCACCTTTCATGTCCGAGGTGGGACTAGAACTCACAGTCTCCTGGTTTCTAGGCTGGCACTTTTACATCTTATTTAAAAAAATAAAAGGGAAGATTAAAAAAATCTATACAACTATATAAAGTAAGAAAAATGAAGGAAAAAAAAAGAAATTGAGGAGAAATCTAAAAGTTCAAGAAAGAAAAAAAGTAAAAGAAATGGAAAAGAAAGAAAAAAGATACAAAGAATTTAATAATTCTAAATTCTTGGACCTCCAACTCTCTCAGTACCCTTAATATTTGATAGGACAATCTGATAGAATATGATTTTCATTTTGAAGTGGTTTTAGACCTGAATGTGGTATTGATAATTCTTGGAAACAGGAATTAGATTTCTGCCCATAAATAGAGATACTGTTATACTTAATTATTTCAAGAAAAATAGTATATAAATAATTTCAGAAAAATCTGTAAATATCTTCTTGGGGGAACAGCACTGAAAAGCTATTAGTTCCAATTATCATGAAAGAGAAGATCATAACATTTGAAAAATAATAATTTCGGAGATTAGTATTTCTTCCTCCAATTCATTATCTAGAAGAAAATGAAAAACGGGTCCTGTGTAGCCTACTACATTATCTGTCAGAATATTTTATAATAGATTCATTCTAAGTTAATGAATTATATAAAAACAAGTTCCACAGCTCTGCCTCAGTTTTTCCCCATTCCACTGAAGCAAGATTTGAAGCTATAATAATAATTTTCTGTATTCAAAGTTACATGAAAAGAAGAGAGATGATATCATTTTAGCAATGTAGCCAAGGTAATATTTTGAAATATCCCCAGAGAAGGTTTTAAGGCTTCACAACTTTCAATTTGTCAACTGTGAGAGCCGAGCTAATTGTGTGCAACAAGGAAATTATTTTTCCCTCTGCTGTAGAATTATCATTTTTTTAACTTTTCAAAAAGAACTCTTCTCATTTCACTTTGAAATAATCCATCTGGTGCTGATAAGGAATGATTCAGGATATTAAAACAGGGCACCCAGATCTGAGCTACAAAAATGCAGATGGTAGATGACAAAAAGAAAACCTAGTTAAAGAGTATATTCAGTTCACTTTCCCTCATGCAGGGGAGAGAAAGCTTCAGGACTGCGAAGTAAACAGATTGTGTTCACTTAGAAACAAAAATGGCTTATAATATTATTATTATTGCATAGTCTATTGTAGGGGTAGCATGGCGCAGAGGTGGGATTCAAGAATTCTTGCTACCTTTTCTGTGGGCGTGGCTTGGTGGGCGTGGCATGGCTTGGTGGGCGTGGCAGGCAGTGGTGGGTTGCTACCAGTTTGCCCCGGTTCAGGCAAACCGGTAGCGGCAGCAGGAGGCTCCCGGACGCTTCTGCGCATGTGCAGAAGCGTTGCACGCTCACCCACGAGCAAACCAGTAGTGATGGGATTTGCAACCCACTACTGGTGGCAGGGGAAGGATACTGTAAAATCTCCATTCCCACCCCACTCCAGGGGAAGGTTACTGCAAAATCCCCTGATAGCTGGGACTCGGGAGGCAGAGAATAGATGGGGGTGGAGCCAGTCAGCGGTGGTATTTACCAGTTCTCTGAATTAGTCAAAATTTCCGCTATCGGTTCTCCAGAACTGATCAGAACCTGCTGAATACCACCTCTGGCACGGCGACTCATGTTTGAGTCCCAAGTGCCACACAATGGGATGAGCTCCTGATGCTTGCTCTAGGTCCTGCCAATCTAGCAGTTAGAAAGCATGCAAATGCAAGTAGATAAATAGGTACCACTTCCGTGGGAAGGTAATAGTGCTCCATGATATAATGCTGGCCACATGATTGGAGAAATGTCTTCAGACACTGCTGGCTCAATGGCCTTGAAACAAAGATGAGCACTGCATCCTGTAGTCAGCAACGACTAGTTGAGTAAAATCAGGAGGGAGTCCTTTACCTTTTCTTATAGTCTACTGTAGATTGGGCCAATGGTCACATACATAATTTGATTTCATTTGGATAGTTCACCTTTTTAGCACTAGAATTCTTATATATATTTAGGGATGTACAATATATGTTTGTATTTTGGCTGAGGCACATCAGATGCTCTTTAGGAATTGATGGGCACTGGTAGAAGTCCATTAATCAGACAGCCCAAAGAGCAATTAATAATAGTTATTTTTGTTCTTTCATCTTGCCATCCCAATTAGAAACTGCTACATTTTACAAATTTCCATTTCACTTAATTAAATTTATTCTTGGCTCAGAACATTGCTGAGTAGCCTTTCCTCTCTAAAAATAGTCCCCATCACATATTCAGGGCAGTTTTCTCTTTGGCCAGAAGTTGAGGGTGATGAATTGTTTAATGCTCTCGAAAGAGACTTTAAGAAATATATATATATATATATTCTCCAACGGTCTGTTTAATTTATTTGCTTAAATAAACGCCATGCATTTTTCACTGCATGGCATATAGTTGGTTATTTGCGGAACTGTATCCTGTTACTTTGCTCATCCTGCCAGGTTCCTTAGGGTCCCTTCTAGGAAGCAATGTCATTTAATGGGACCCAGGAGATGAACCTTTTCTGTTGCTGCACCAGTCCTTTGATGTTGAGACACTAGAAAGAAGGCAGAGAAGAGCAACAAAGATGATTAGGGGACTGGAGGCTAAAACATATGAAGAACAGTTGCAAGAACAGAGACTCCTAGAGAGGCTCTGGAGGCTGAGGATAGCAAAAAATGTCACTTCCTGTCCAACCAGAAGTTGGGAAATGGGCCGTTTCAGGCCTCTGGGGGGACTCCAAGGGGGTGGGGAAGGCTGTTTTTGCCCTCCCCAGATGCATAGAGAGAATCTGGAGCCAGGTGAGAAAGAAAAATGGGCCTTCCCCCCCCAGGCCCTCTGGAGGCAGGAAACAGCCTGTTTCCCAACTTCTGGTGGGCCCAGAAGGCCCGAAAATCAGCTGGCTGGCATGCATTGATATGGCTACGGATGCCACCTGTGGCATGCATGCCATAGGTTCGCCATCACGGGTCTATAGAAAGCAGCTCCCTGGATGTTATCCAAAGAGATCGTCTTTCTCTGTTCCTGTGGATATTATGTCCAAATCATGACATTCAACACTGGTTCTGTAGCTCATGACATTTCTCTCCCATCCCCCATAGCATTTAAGATGTCATGTGCTGAGATGCAACTTTCTAAATGTAGGGTTCAATCATGACACTTCTTCTGTCGTTCGCTGGTTTTCAGACGCTTTAGTGTGGTGACAGAAAGAGCACAATCTCAACTAACCCATCAATTAGAAGCTTTTAAAGGACAGTCAAAGAATACAGTGATACATGAACATCTATCCTGACCTTTTGCTATCCATTCCCTCCGTTCGGGCTATGGGTATAAATTCAAAATTAGGTTGAAAGGCAAAGATTATAAGAGCTCTGAATGAATGGTAATTAAAATAATAAGGCTCCGTAACCAAGTTTTATTCTCTCTCCTTGAATCTCTAATTTATTATTTATTTATTTTATTTATTTATTAGATTTTTATACCGCCCCCTCTCCCGAAGGACTCGGGGCGGTGCACAGCCAAAGTTAAAAACATACAATATTGACACTAGATGAAATGTTAGCAGCTACCTCATCTGCTTCTTAATATTTCGATGACATGAACGGCATATAAAAAGCCAAAGATTTCTGTGTGGGTCCATAACAAAAGTAAAATTGTCCAAAATCTCAGATGGCAATCTTTTTTTTTAAGATATCAAAAAGCACTGAGCAAGTTTCGGGAATCCCCAAAGCTTTTTAATTAATTTGAATGTTATAAAACAAGGAGTAGACTGAAGGAAGTAAAATAAAAAGAAATAAAGCAGAATCTGGATTTATGGTTCCTAAATTGGTATCTATGGGCACCCTTGTGCCTAAGAACGAATTCATTTGGTAATTGGAAATTGCTGAGTTTACTGAGTCTCCTCCTCAATGCTAACTTATTCAAAGAATGGAAATGGTATGTAAAGTGAAATACTGCCCATTTCCGATGGTATGTTCGTTTCTAAGAAATAACTTTGGGCTTTGCAATATTTGAAGATTTAGATTTTATATTATATTTATAATGAAGTTTGATATTGTTTATCTCTGATGTGATTGGTCTATCTCAGTGGTGAAATGTAAAATTTGTTACTACCGGTTCTGTGGGCGTGGCTTGGTGGGGGATAATGTGACTGAGTGGGCGTGGCCAACCTTTTTTTAAAACTTTTTTAAAACATTTTTTTACAACCTATTCGCCCAAATAAGTTGTAAAAAAATGCTTTTAAAAGTTTAAAAAAAAGGCTCTGACGATCGCACACCACAGCTGTGATCGTCCAAGCCTTTTTTTTTACCTTTTAAAAGCAGGAAGTAACGACACCCGGATGGATGGGTGGGCGGAGCCTCACACCGCCATCGCTACCGGTTCTCCGAACCACCTGCCACAATCGCTACCGGATCCCCTGATCTGGTCCGAACCAGGAGCATTTCATCCCTGGTCTATCTCCCAAAGAGACAAGGAAGGACTGAATCATCTAGCCCCAAGTTTCTATGTGACGTGGCCAAGAGATAGCATTGTTAAACTTACTTTAGTTTTTATATTTTTATCTTAATCACCAAGAGGCAGCAGATTTTATGAGAGTTCTCTTCTCTTCTCTTCTCTTCTCTTCTCTTCTCTTCTCTTCTCTTCTCTTCGCTTCTCTTCGCTTCGCTTCTCTTCTCCTCTCTTCTCTTCTCTTCTCTTCTCTTCTCTTCTCTTCTCTTGTCTTCTCCTCTGCTCTCCTCTCCTTATTCCCTCCCTCCGTCTCTCTCTCTCTCTCTCTCTCTCACACACACACACACACACACACACACACACACACACACAGAGAGAGAGAGAGCTTCTGAGAGAAAAAGTCTGAAATCTCCAGCTTTCCCCCTATAGACTTAGACATTCAATTACATGCATGCTTGCCTGGAAAAATAGAATAGATCTTGATCAGCTGGCTAGATGACATCATTGATAACACAAATATAAACTTTTTTTTAATTAAACTTTATTGAGTTATCAAACAGTTATAAAAACAATTAAAACCATAATAAAATATTCATATACATAGATCGTATCTTTGACATAATTGACATTTCATTTCTATTCTTTTATATATCTATATATATTCTTCTCCTCTACACATTATATATTTCATAACCTAGTCCCACATTCATCCTCATGACGGTGAAACACAAATATAAACTTAATGAACTCAAAAAAGCAATTAATTGATAAGACAATCCTGGAGAAATGGCGTCCATCAAGTCATATGGAATTGGAAGCCAAGTGAACAACTGAAGAACAAGAGTCTGGAGTTCATTGGTGTCGGACAGCTATAATAAATTTAACTAAAGAAATAGTACACAAGCTGTAATAGAAAATTAGAGAAGAAATAGTGAATGTCCTTATCAATTTATTGTCTGTGAAACGGATGTATTTTAAGTAGCGATGGCCTTATGTTTACTAAGAGCGGGGGTGGGGGGTCAAGCTATTCTCCAAAGCACCTGAAGGCAAGACAAGAAGCAATGGATGGAAACTAATCAAAGAAAGAAGCAACCTAGAAGTAAGGAGAAATTTCCTGACAGTGAGAACAATAAACCAGTGGGACAGCTTGCCTTCAGAAGTTGTGGGTGCTCCATCACTGAAGGATTTTAAAAAGAGCCATTTGTACGGAATGGCACAGGGTTTCTTCCTGAGCAGGGGGTTGGATTAGAAGACCTCCAAGGTCCTTTCCAATTCTGTTATTCAGTTAACATGTGAACTTCAAGTCAGGACAAACTGTGAGAAAGTGAAAGGATACTCACTTGATTCCAAACATACACAATCACTGTTTTTGGTCTTTCTAAGGAACAGAATTTTTATACAGAAGAATTTCTTCTTAGGACCTGTTGTGTAGTGGGGGGGGGATCAAAAAGGCATTTTATTTATTTATTTTATTTATTTAATTTGTCAAACATGTACTAGATAACAGGTATAAGTATAAACATGGACATGAACATAGGAAATGAGTACAAATAAATGGGGACAGTAGGACAGGGACGATAGGCAAGATGGTGCACTTATCAGTAGTGGGTTCCTCCCGGTTCGGCCGGTTCGGCCGAGCCGGTAGCAGTGGCAATATGATGTCACCGAACCAGTTCTCTTTGTCCGGGAGCTGGGCCCTCCCGCCCGCCCCCCGCGTTATTCCTACCTTTTATTTCTTCTTTTTTAGCCCAGCTGATAGGTGCGGCAGAGTGGATTGCCACACCTCAGCTTGGCAGATTCCTAACACGCTTGCGAGGAGCGCAAGTTTGGTACGCATGCAAGCAAAGCGCGTGAAGCAAAGTGCGTGCACGAAGAGAACCAGTAGTAAAGCCGGTTAGAACCTACCACTGGCGCTTATGCACGCCCCCTTTAAGGACCTCTTAGGAATGGGGTGAGGTTCACGGTGGACAGTTTGAGATTGAGGCTGTGAGGGTTAGAGGCAGTGGTGGGATTCAGCCAGTTCGCACCACTTCGGGAGAACCGGTTGTTAACTTTCTGAGCAGTTTGGCAAACTGGTTGGAAGAAATCATTAGGGCAGAGAACCGGTTGTTAAATTACTTGAATCCCACCACTGATTAGAGGATGTAACAACAGACTCAGGTAGAGCATTCCAGGCATTGACCACTCTGTTGCTGAAGTCGTATTTTCTGCAATCGAGTTTGGAGCGGTTTACCTTGAGCTTGTATCGTTTTTTTGCCCGTGTATTATTGCGGTTGAAGCCGCCATTTGCCGCCATATGAAGTATAATAGGTGTTTAAACTTCCTCTGAAACTAGTAGAGTAGCATCATACATTTTATGCCGCTAAAGAAATATCACATCGGAAGAGAAATAAAGGACTGAAAGAGAAAACTTGATATTTAGAAGAAATACTCTAAACCCTGCAGAGAATTTATAATCGATAACTTGAGAATTGTATAATATGTGATATGGCATCGCTTTTATGTAAACAGGAATTCAATGTTGTGTTAAAAAATTAAAGTAAGTGGTTATGAAAATCTGTCTTAAAACTGCATGTTCAGTCTTTCTAGGTGAGGCCACAACCATCTGGATCCCCAGACAATTTAGCTTAGTTTTAGTTTTCCCTGATAGCCTTCATGCAGTGGTGAAATTCAATTTTTTTTACTACCAGTTCTGCAGGCGTGACTCGGTGGGCATGGCAGGGGAAGGATACTGCAAAATCTCCATTCCCTCCCCACTCCTGGGGGAAGGATATTGCAAAATCTCCATTCCCACCCCACTCTGGGACAGACAGAAGTGGTATTTGCCGGTTCTCCGAACTACTCAAAATTTCCGCTACTGGTTCTCCAGAACCTGTCAGAACCCGCTGCCTTCATGGCATGAAGCAGCCTCTCTCTAGTTTATTTTTTTTCCTACCTGTTCCACTAGGTCCAACCAAGTGGGTATGCTATACATCCTCTCTTATAAAAGAACATCATCTAATGCAATATTTTTCCAACTTGGCAACTTTTAAGCATGCTGGCTGGGGAATTCTGGGAGTTGAAGTGCAGACATCTTAAAGTTGACACATTTGAAAAGCATTGATCTAATGGGAGCTAAGAAGCAAGCTTCTTCTGTTCCAGAGTTCCTGGCTATATAAATTGATTTAATAAAATAAATCAAATGGAACGTGAGACAAAGCTCATATATATTCAAAAAGGGGGCCCCTGGAGCTTATTTTAGGTATAAATGAGGTGGTTGTTTATGTATTGTCTAAAAAGAAATGCATCACCCAGAATGACATACATGCACATAAAGTTTCATAAACGCTATTCGTAAGACTAAATGCATCTCTAAAAAGACTTCAAATAGCTTTCTAATAGGGAGTGTTTTAAGAAGGATTTGGCCATTGTAAAGTCTGGGGCACTTTGGGTCACTTATAAGCAGTGGTGGGATTCAGCCGGTTCGCACCGGTTCAAGTGAACCGGTTGTTAAATTAAACCCACCCACCCACCAGTGGTGGGTTGCCCCCGGTTCGGACCGGTTCACAAGAACCAGTAGTAAAACTGGTGGGAGGCCCCGCCCACTGCCCCAGATGTCATCATCGGCAATCTGTGCATGTGCAGAAGTTTCTGTGCATGCGTAGAAGCAAGGCGCATGAGCGAGCGAAGTGAGGGCGTGCGCACAATCCCATTGCAAATTGGTAGTAAAGGTAAGTAGAACCCACTCCTGACACACACACACACACACACACACACACACACACATACACACACACTATCAAAGTGAATCCTGGGCATTGTGCTGCAATGGAGAAATGGGCAACTGAATGGCCGGCACGAGGGGAAGAGAAAGCTACTTTCCCTCTTCCTTCTCCCTGTTCCTCCTCCTTCCCTTGTGTTGGCCACTCCATTGCTTGTTTCTCCATTGCACCCAGGATCCACTTTAATAGTGTGTGGGGAGGACAGTGGTGGGATTCACATTTTTTTACTACTGGTTCTGTGGGCGTGGTTTGGTAGGCATGGCATGGCTTGGTGGGTGTGGCTTGGTGGGCATAGCAGGGGAAGGATACTGCAAACTCTCCATTCTCATCCCACTCTAGGGGAAGGTTACTGCAAAATCTCCATTTCCTCAGTTGGGACTCGGGAGGCAGAGAATAGATGGGGGCGGGGCCAGTCAGAGATGGTATTTAGCGGTTCTCCAAACTTCTCAAAATTTCTGCTAGTGGTTCTCCAGAACTGGTCAGAACCTGCTGAAACCCACCTCTGAGGGGGGGAAGTAATTTAACAACCAGTTTGCCCAGGATCAGGTTGGCCATCATGGGAGGCCCGTCCTGCACATGCAGCAGAGCTGGAGCAGTGGTGGGTTGCCCCTGTTCGGTCCGGTTCTATAGAACCGGTAGTAAAACCGGTGGGAGGCTCCACCCACCCACCACGACGTCATCATGGGTGATCTGCGCATGCGCGCTCCCGTTGTGAACCGGTAGTAAAGGTAAGTAGAACCCACCCCTGAGCTGGAGGATGGGGATGGGCCACACCTCCCCCGACAGCCAACCTGACCCTGGGCAAACTGGTTGTTAAATTATTTGAATCCCACCACTGCTTGTAAGTAAAGGAAGGGAGTTTGGACTATAATCCTACTCCATGGAAGGAAAACTTATTTTCATGCCACTTTATCCACTCAATTAGATATCAATTCAGATGCACGTTATTCAAAGAGCAGAGCGCGAGCAAGCAAAGTCTGCATTTTTTGTTCTTACACAGGGATGGGTTCTACCTACCTTTACTACCGGTTCTCAATGGGACCGCGCAGAAGCATTTTGATGACATCAGGGTCGGTGGGCGGAGTCTCCCACCAGTTTTACTACCAGTTCTATTGAACTGTGGGCAACCCACCACTGTTCTTACAGCTTGCTTGGCTTCTACACTAGGCAGTTCAAAAGGTTTCTTTTTTCTTTTTAACCCACCCAGCAAGGAAAGATCACAAGCTGAGGAAAGTGAAGGATGGTCTGCCTCTCCAGCAGCAGGAAAACTAGAAACCTCTTCTAATTTAGCATGGAGGACAACTTAGATTTCAGAGCAAGGGTTGATGACTCTTGATGCCCAGCAATGTTGCACTTTGAGCAGAAAGAGAAGGAATATGAATGAAGAAAAGGGAAGTGAAAGAGGAGAGGAAATAGGGGAGATAGAAATTTGTGGTAGGTCAACAGTTCCCCATCCCTGTTCAAAATCTTGGACAAGTCACTAGGGTGATGATAAAGAGGAATCTAAGTAGCTTTGAACCTGAGGGAAATTTGGGAAGCTCCCACTCAGGGGTGAAATCCAGCAGGTTCTGACAGGTTCTGGAGAACCGGTAGTGGAAATTTTGGGTAGTTCGGAAAACCGGTAGTGGAAATTTTGAGTAGTTTGGAGAACCGGCAAATACCACCTCTGGCTGGCCCCAGAGTGGGGTGGGAATGGAGATTTTGCAATATCCTTCCCCTGCCACACCCACCAAGCCACACCATGCCCACCAAGCCACACCCACAGAACCGGTAGTAAAAAAAATTGAATTTCACCACTGCTCCCACTTACATTTGCACATTTGCCCAACAACTTTAACACTGATTCCCAAAGCCAGATGGGTCACTGAACCCTCAGACATAAGAAGACAATGATTATTAAGCAGCTTCAGATATATGCCCTTTTTATGACCCTGTAATCCCTTAATTTGGGGTAGAGTCCAGGCAACTGGATGAAGCTGAGCATTTACTGGCCAGATGCCCTTCCTGATGCCTACACAGAGTTTGCAGCAGATATTTTCTCTTTGCGCCTTGATAGAGAAACACCTGCCGCTGTCTAGGATTGAACTCTCAACCTTCCGAGTGGAAGGTGAGTGCCTTCACCACTAGGCCACCACACCACTCCTTGGAAGATATATACAGTAAATGACCCCACAAAAAAGTTGCCAGGCTTTAAACTACCACGCCAGCAATGGACAATCCTGAATAAGATTCGCACCTCACATGGTGTCTGCCTGGACTCACTGTATAAATGGGGCATAGTATCCTCCCCTCAATGTAACTGCGGAGTCCCACATCAAATTGTAGGTTATATTGTGATTTCTGTAACCTGAAGGTATATACTGGTCCAGTATCTGATTTTTTTTTCATCATATAAACAATGCTGTGCTTCAATGGATAGGTGGTCCAGATATTGGTATTTGAATAGAGAACTTTTTAACATTTATATTTTATTGTGCTTTATTGATCTACATGAAATATTAATATATAGTGCTAGTCTGTATATGCTAAATAAATGAATGAACCTAAGAGTTAACAAAGTTCCCAACACTGGAATTGGGTATGTCTAATTTAATGAAAAGGACTAGGGGGTGACATGATAACAGTGTTCTGATATCTCAGGGGTTGCCCTAAAGAAGAGGGAGTCAAGCTATTTTCCAAAGCACCTGAAGGAAGGACAAGAAGCAATGGGTGGAAACTTATCAAGGAGAGAAGCAACCTAGAAGAAATTTCCTGACAATTAGAACAATTAATCAGTGGAACAACTTGCCTCCAGAAGTTGTGAATGCTCCAACACTGTAAGTTTTTAAGAAGAAATTGGACAACTATTTGTCTGAAATGGTATAGAACTTCCTGCCTAAGAAGGGGGTTGGACTAGAAGACCTCCAAAGTCCTTTCCAACTCTTCCCTTCCCTTCCCTTCCCTTCCCTTCCCTTCCCTTCCCTTCCCTTCCCTTCCCTTCCCTTCCCTTCCCTTCCCTTCCCTTCTCTTCTATTGACAGCATGCCTTCAAATGGCAGATGATAGAAGCCACTGAAATTTGCCAGGGTTTGACACATGGACAAGGAAGAGGACTGGGATCATATGATATGCATTCTGGTAACATATTCTAGAAGGAGAGTCTAATGAATTACAAACATATTTAAAATATCCTTTCTCCTGTGTATGTAAGCAAGCCAACAGAATTTTCAATTATAATTAAGCAGCTTCAGAAAATTATTAAACAATTTTTAGTGCTGTCTCTGAAGCCCAACATTATGGATAATATAAACCCTAAGCAACATAATGTTGGCCATATGTTTATTCTACTTCTGCTCCCCTTCCTTCTCTCAATAAACAGAATGGCCAGGCCATTCTGGAGTGTTTTGATGTCTATGGGAGTCTGTAGGAGTGGGCAGCTATAATAACTTTATAATCCAACAGACAAGCACTTGCCACAAAGCAGCCCAAGCTTTAAAAATGTTGATAAGAAAGAGAAAAAAGTCCGGATAGTGGATGTTGCAATACCTGAGGATATCAAAAAAGAAAAGAAGGGAAAGAACTGGAGAAAATCACAAAATCCAAGGACCTACTGATAGAACAACTGTAGTAAAAAAAAGCAAAGGTAGTGCCAATAATAATAATAGGCGCCTTGGGTGCAATCCCAAAACATCAAAAACCCTCCGCATTGAGAAAAATCACCAGTCAATTGCAAAAGGCAGCTTTACCTGGAAGAGCTTACATCCTGAGAAGATCCTTTAACACCACCAAATCACATCTATCTGCTCTGGATCCTTGGGAAAGACTTGATAAGTGGATTAAAATGCCAAATCCAGTCTAAATATCCATCTGATAATATTCCATAATATTCCTCTCTCATGACTGTTAGCTTCTCTCCTTTAAATAGTATCCAAGTCTCGTATCACATTCTATAAAATGTATGACTTGTGGTCTACTCTAGATCACTGCCTCCCTAAGATGCCCAGAAGAAGAGAGTTTAAAAAAAAAAGTCAAGAGGTCAGTTAAAATGATGTGAACAAAATTCTGATCATGTTTTTACATCCCAAACCAAGCTGCCATCTTAACTGTTTTGATCTCTCTGGGCCTTCCCCTGCATTCAAGCCTACTCAACTTAATTGGATGCTTGATTGAATGAATGATGATACCCCTTTATTCTAGAGTTAATACCACTTTATAATGCCTTGGTAAGGCCACACTTGGAATACTGCATTCAGTTTTGGTCGCCACGATGTAAAAAAGATGTAGAAAGAGTGCAGAGAAGAGCAACAAAGATGATTAGAGGACTGGAGGCTAAAACATATGAAGAACGGTTGCTGGAACTGGGTATGTCTAATTTGATGAAAAGAAGGACTAGGAGTGACATGATAGCAGTTTTCCTATATCTCAGGGGCTGCCACAAAGAAGAAGGAGTCAAACTATTCTCCAAATCACCTGAAGGCAGGACAAGAAGCAATGGGTGGAAACTAATCAAGGATAGAAGCAACTTAGAACTAGAGAGAAATTTCCAGACAGTTAGGACAATTAATAAGTTGAACAACTTGCCTCCAAAAGTTGTGAATGCTCCAACACTGGAAGTTTTTAAAGAAGAGTTTGGATAACCAGACAACCAATTGTCTGAAGTAGTATAGGATTTCCTGCCTAAGCAGGGGGTTGGACTAGAAGACCTCCAAGGTCCCTTCCAACTCTGTTATTCTATTCTATTCTATTCTATTCTATTCTATTCTATTCTATTCTATTCTATTCTATTCTATTCTATTCTATTCATCAGAGATGGCTGTATTTTATAACTCTCTAGGTTTACATTTTGCTCAATATGTCACGTGAATTGTTCAGAATGTTAAGAAGTAGGATTTAGGCTTCTTTTTCCAAAAAACAAACATTTTATCTTTATATAAGACGTAACCAAATACATAAGCTTTGAAAACGTACCGAGACACTAAAGGATTAATGAAGGTAACCCACCCCCGCCCCCTATGGATTCTTAAAACAGAGTAAGCAAGCTGAAAGCTAGTTCAATTATACATGAAAGTAACTTTTTAAAAATGAAAATAAATTCCGCTGAATTATGAATGGCCCTGTCGGTTTGTTGTCAGATAAGAACTATCTGAACGAGGCAGTGTTGGAAATGTTTTTGCAGGTGAGTACAAATCAGAATAATTTTATATAGACTCTATTTCTGGCCTGATTAAAAGGTAACCACGAATCGATGCAAATTCAGAACGTTCTACTTTCTTGAAGTTAGTTGAGAGGTCTGTATGCTGGATCTCCCATAGTCCATCGCAGTGGTGGGATTCAAAATTTTTTTACTACCAGTTCTATGGGTTTGGCTTGGTGGGCGTGGCATGGCTTGGTGGGCGTGGCTTGGCTTGGTGGGCGTGGCAGGAGAAGGATACTGTAAAATCTCCATTCCCACCCCACTCCAGGGGAAGGTTACTGAAAAATCCCCATTTCCTCCCGATCAGCTGGGACTCGGGAGGCAGAGGATAGATAGGGGCGGGGCCAGTCAGAGGTGGTATTTACCGGTTCGCTGAACTACTCAAAATTTCCACTACAGGTTTTTCAGAACTGGTCAGAACCTGCTGAGCACCACCTCTGGTCCATCGGCCACTGAACTCAATAGATTGTGCTTTTAGAAATCTAACAACTCAACAAAACTGTGTTTTGGTGGGGACATGACAGCACAGGTAGTCCTCGACTTACGACCACAATTGAGCCCAAAATTTCTATTGCTAAGTGAGACAATTGTTAAGTGACTTTTGCCTCATTTTATGAGCTTTCTTGCCAAAGTTGTTAAAGTGAATTCCTGCAGTCGTTAAATTAATAAGAGGGTTTGTTAAGCAAATCTGGCTTCCCCCATTGACTTGGCTTGTCAGAAGGTTGCAAAAAAGCATTCACATGACCCTGGGACAACCATCATAAGTATGAACCAGTTGCCAGGCATCCAAATTTTGATCATGTGACCTTGACAGTGCTGCAATGGTCGTAAGAGTGAAAAACAGTCATAGGTCACTTTTTAAAGTTCCCTTGTCATAGCCACTAAACATATGGTTGTAAGTTGAGAGCTATCTGTATACCTCTCAGTATGTATATATATTTTTCCTGGGATGAATGTCAGGGGCAGGTAGTCCTCAATGGAGCCCACCCATTACCATGGTCATATGTTCTGTCCCCACTAAAGTTAGTCTGTGTGCAGCTCGACATGTAGCTAAACCCATCTATCCTCCAATAAAACAGACCATGTGAATGCTTTATTGAAAGAACAGGATATGGTGAAACTGGGGAAAATAGGGATACATATAATGAGAACCAAATACAAGTTAGACAGTATTAAGTTACTGCTGAACATAACAATGCTTAAATACAAGCAATTTAAATCTCGCCAGTGATGCTTTGTGGGTGGGATGTGGGTTTGTCCTTGGATGACCATGTGCCAGAGATTAAGATGGATTCTTCTTTGTGCTTATGACTTCTCCAAATGCTAAAGGAAATGGAGTCTGGCTTCCCAACTTGCACTTGTTTTTAGAGTGCGGGCTGATGGGAAAAGGGTTGGGTCACCTTCAAACAATATACTTGATATTTTGTCTCTCCAGCCACTAGATGGGGCTAGTGACTCCTTACGCACGGTCACTCATGCCCTCGTCACCTCCCGTCTGGACTATTGTAACGCTCTCTACATGGGGCTCCCCTTGAGGAGCACTCGGAGGCTCCAACTGGTGCAGAGTGCAGCCGCGTGGGTGGTGATGGGAGCGACATGGTGCTCCCATGTAACACCTCTCCTGCACGAGCTGCACTGGCTCCTGGTGGTCTTCCGAGTGCGCTTCAAGGTTTTGGTTATCATTTTTAGAGCGCTCCATGGCTTAGGACCTGGTTATCTACGGGACCGCCTGCTACCACCAATAGCCTCCCACCAACCAGTACACTCCCATAGAGAGGGGCTCCTCCGGGTGCCGTCGGCCAAACAATGTCGACTGGGGGCCCCCAGGGGGAGAGCCTTCTCTGTGGGGGCACCTACTATCTGGAACGAGCTCCCCCAGAGATACGGAGGATCCCGGATCTGCGTACCTTCCGTCATGCGCTCAAGACTTTCTTATTTCATCAAGCTGGCCTGACCTAAATCTTTCCCCTTTTTAAATGGAAATTTTAAATTTGTTTTTAAATTATTGGGGTTTTAAATTTGTTCAGCCAAATTATTTAATTCGTTTTATTTTATTTTAAATTTTGTATTTATATGTTTTATTCTATGGCTGTTCACCGCCCTGAGTCCTTCGGGAGTACGGCGGTATATAAATTCAATAAAATAAATAATAAAATAAATAAATAAATAGAGCGCAACAACAATATATAAAGATTGTATGTTGGGGCATATTTGTCCCTCCAGCCACTAGATAGAGCTAGAGAGCAACAACAGTATATAAAAGTTATACGCTGGGGCATGACATCATATGTACCTGTAGAAATGAATAAATCATTGCCTAAAAATCATATATGATCCTCCCTGTTTCAGTGGTCGCCTGTTGCTCTCCCATCATTAAAAGATGCAGCTCAAGTTGTTCAGTTCAATTTCTCTGAATTTTTTGAAGAGTTTAGGTAGAATTAAAGCTATGATCTCACCTGCCCTCAGCTAAGAATGTTTGTAAGCTGCTCTGGTAGCTGCTTCTGAATTGCTTTGTTTGTGCAGCTAAACGAGCTGCTCATATAAACAAGGTTGTTGATTCAGGATGTGATATTTTGAGTGAAGGGTTTACAAAAAGGATCTCGGGAATCTCATATTGCATGTAAACAAGCCGGGCACGATTTGCGTTGTGATTACAGGCTTCAGGATCAAACTACATGAACAAAACAAGAAGAGTGATTGTGGGTAGAACAGACTCTACATGAACATCAGGCAGGATCAAATGGGGTTACTTTTCCATGGCTGGTAGGTTGCTGGTGAGAATAAACATGGATGAGGTCTTTTATATTTTTCTTGCTCTACACCAGAGGTGTCAAACTTGTGTTGTCATGGCGGCGTCACATGACGTATCGGGCAGTGGTGGGTTTCAAAATTTTTTACTACCAGTTCTGTGGGTGTGACTTGGTGGGCGTGGAAGGGGAGGGATACTGTGAAATCTCCATTCCCACCCTACTCCAGGGGAAGGATACTGTAAAATCTCCATTCCCTCCCCAATCCAGGGGAAGGTTACTGCAAAATCCCCATTTCCTTCCGATCAGCTGGGACTTGGGAGGCAGAGAATACATGGGGGTGGATCCAATCAGAATGTTTACTTCCGGTTCTCCCAACTACTCAAAATTTCCGCTACTGGTTCTCCAGAACTGGTCAGAATCTGCAGAAACGCATCTCTGGTATCGGGACTTTTTCCCCCTTTGTTAAACCGGGCGGGGGGAGGGCCAGCAAGTGAAGCATCCGGCCCACAGGCCACGAGTTTGACACCCCTGCTCTACACTCTATTTTTGGAGAAAAGTCTAAGATTAAACTTCTGGCCCAGTTTCAAGGGATCTGTTACGTACAATCCATCTGTTTGGAGAGACTCAACTCATTACTTTTTGATTAACTTGGCTTGGTTTGAACCAAAGGATCCTGACAAGAGGCTGTAAATGTCTAATTGAAAGATGTAATAGTTGTGGTTATCAAGACGCAAGCAGTTGCAAAAAGTCATTCCTTTGGCTAGCTTTTCTAGAGTCAAAAGATCACTTTAATTCTCCTCTGGTCCCAAATAACATTGTGTCTTGGGCAGATCCTGATACGTATCAGATTACCCGTTCAGTCCACATTTAATTTGAGGTTTGGCTGTGCAAGGGCTAGGCAATGATTTAATTTTCTAAAAACTAGCAAACAGTGAAGCCAAGCAATATCTTCTAATATCATCTTTATTTCCAAGACTTGCACTTCAGTCAGTATTGGCTCAGATTCAGTCTTAGAGAGTAGAAACAATGGACTTTTTGTAGGGAAGTCGATTTGCCCAAGACAAGGTTAAGTTGTGATGAAAGAGTGTAGGGAGCAAATATCAGTTTGGTGCTAAGAGTGGGTAGCAAATCCCATCAGTTTGTTTTGTTTATCAGAAGACAAACTAGTGGGCCTTATTACTTATTGTTATTATCAGGAGTGAAATGCTCCCGGTTCTGACCGGATCGCCCAATCCGGTAGCGATGGCGGTGGGTGGTTTGGAGAACCAGTAGCAAAAATCCCTGCCCCCCCACCCCATGACCAGCTGAACCACACAATCATCAGAGGCTTTTTTTTAATTTTTAAAAGCATTTTTTCTACAACCTCTTCAGCCGAAAAAATGCTTTTAAAAGTAAAAAAAAAAAAAAGCCTCTGATGATTGCACGGCTCAGCTGGGATCGTCAAATGCTTTTAAAAGGCTCTGACGATCCCAGCTGAGTTGCCTGATCGGCACAGGCAAAAGGAAAAAAAGCCTCTGCTGATCAGGCAACTCAGCTGGGATTGTCAGAGCCTTTTGAAAGCATTTTTTAATAACTTCTTCGCTGAAGAGGTTGTAGAAAAAATAGTTTTAAAAGTAAAAAAAAAAATGGCCCACGCCCACCCAGTCACATTACCCACCACCACCAAGCCATGCCCACAAACCCGGTAGTAACAAATTTTAGATTTCATCACTGGTTATTATCCATCTGACCTTCTCTACCTACTCTCTCCCTGGTTGGGACTGTATTC
The DNA here is from genome assembly GCF_029215685.1 of Pituophis catenifer annectens. Lineage (NCBI taxonomy): Eukaryota > Metazoa > Chordata > Lepidosauria > Squamata > Colubridae > Pituophis > Pituophis catenifer. The sequence goes on along the minus strand of NW_027256886.1, from coordinate 9,083,272 downwards.
ATTATGGCATATCTTTTGTCAATAGACAGCCATTGTTTGAAAACCCTGTGAATACATGTAAAAATCAAGCCTTTTTGGTGCCTAGGGAAGAAAACACCAGACTCCGCGGTCAAGAAAATGCTCAACCTAATGGAGAGGTCAAACTGTGCTAGTCAAATGTTTATAGGCAGATACCTCTGCAGAGGTCAGGTGTCCAGTCTCTTTTTTAGCAGTCAAACAATATTAAGAAATACAATTAGACAATGTGACTTGGCCTAATAGGGGGAGGGAAAATCTATGCTTTAACTATGTGGGTTTGCGTGGGAAATAGTTAGATCTGATTTAATGTCAGGGTTCTGACTGACGAACCCAAGCAAAGCAGGCATGACAGAGATGATCCAATCTCCTTATGCAAAACTTTATTGAGTACATTATTTCGGCACATATGAAAGCAAAACCAGATCTAGCTATTTCCTGCGCAAACCCAACATAGTTAAAGTATAGATTCTCCCTCTCCCTATTAGGCAAGGTCACATTGTCCAATTGTGTTTCTTAATATTGTTCTGAGAAAGTCTTTTTGCCTCTGGCAAACACCTGATGAAATATCCTTGGTTCCCATGGCTGTTGTCTTGTTGCTGAAGTGTACATTCCATTCTTTCTCTCCCTCCCCACTCGGATTGTTGGCAAACTGAGAATCGAAAATGGCTGAAACGGCAAAAGCAAAAATCAGTGCTTGACATAATGACCATGGACTGGAAAAATGGCTAATAGGAATTGGGTAGATCCCAGTCCTGAATGCATTGTTAAGTACACTGTCAACGAAGTATTCTAGATTATATCCGTGGCCAAAAGAAGAAAAAAGGAGAAACATTATGTTCTGACCTAGGCTTCCTTAGAAAGCATAAAGTACAATCTTAATCCCAGCGAACCTCTTTTATTCATACGGCTGTGAATTATTGTCATTCACAGTCCGAAAGGCTTCACAAATAGTCTTTCAGGCGAATGTTTATAAACACCCACCTTATCTCCCTTGGAATGCTGCCAGAGAACTAATTGCCAAACACAGGGCAAGGCCAAACTTAGCACAGAGTCAAACAGAACTTCCCAAAGCTTGAACAACCAAACGAACTAATTGCTTCCTGCAAAAGCTCACGTCCCGTTCGCTCCTCTTTTATGTCTTATGGGAAGGGCCAATCATCTCCAAGCCTTACTCCCAAGTCGACCCTGTTTTCTTAATTGTTCTTGTCTTCTGGCTGCTCTGTGCAGGTGCATCCTGGAAACAGGCTCCCACTGTTCTTCTGCCTCACTGATGTCAGGCTCCGGAGGCAGCAAATAACTACCAGCTCTGCTGGCCACTGGCAGGCCACAACACACTACTTTAAAATCGGAGAAATTAAACATGGCTTGAAAATGCCTGCACTGTGAGCTGGGGTTGATATAAGGACAGTCCATTTCACTCCTTGAAAATATGGCATTTTTAAAAAAAGCAGAGTTAGGGAGATGTGCAGGTGAACTCAGATTCAAAATAAGTACTGGACTTCAGGGTTTTGAATTCTAGAATTCTTTGAGCCAAATCCCATTTCTTATTTCAGACAAACTTCAGCCTACATTTTATCAGTTCCTTTAGAAATAGGCTTGTATATATATTTGCAATTTCCTTACTGAAGATCCTGGAGACTGTTTTTTTCAAGGACTTAGCATGAAGTAATTAAGAAGCAAGGCTCATACTGTGAGGAGGATATGGAGAGAACACATACAAAATTGATTGCTGCTGCTTTTAACCCTTTAACATTGTCAACAAGATATTGAGTTAAAAACAGAAACAGGCACAAATATAAATGCGAGTCTTGGAACAAAATTTACCCAGCTAGACCAACATGACTGCGGGCTTCTAAATAAGAATCACAGTCTCAGTTAAAGCAATAAAATCATTTTAAAAGTCCCCAAGTCTTCTCAAAAGTCTTGAAAAAAGAAGGACTAGAAGAGCGATGATAGCACTGTTCCAATATTTGAGGGGCTCCTACAAGGACGAGGGGGTCAAACCAGGGGTGAAATGCTACCAGTTCAGGCCAGTTTGCTCAAACCTGTAGTAAAAAATGCTATTGATTCGCCAAACCAGTAGTAAAAATTTTTTTAAAAAAAGTTCTGATGATCAGCTGAGCGACACACGATTGTTGGAACTTTTTTTTTTTACTTTTTAAGCATTTTTAAACTATTTTTTACTACTAGTAGTAGTAAAAGTATGCATTAAAAATGCTTTAAAAAGTAAAAATAAAAGTTCCGACAATCGCGCATCGCTCAGCTGATCGTCAGAACTTTTTTTTTTTTACTTTTTAAGCATTTTTTTACTACCAGTTTGAACAGGTAGTAAGGAAAATGCTTTTAAAAAGTAAACAAAAGGCTCGGACGATCGCGGGGCACAACTGTAAGCATCCGAGCCTTTTTTTTTTTACTTTTTTAAAGCATTTTTTACTACCTATTTTCCCGAACCGGTAGTAAAAAATGCTTTTAAAAAGTTTTTAAAAAGGTTCCCAAGATCACGCGCCACAGCTGATTCCCCCCCGCTTCACTGTCCTACTTACCTTTCCAAGCCTCCTTTTGGTGTACAATGTGCATGTGTGCACAGTGTGCGTTTGGTGCAAACTGCACATGTGCGGCCAGAGAACTGTTAACAAACTGGTTCAGATTTCACCACTGGGTCAAACTATTCTCCAAAGCACCTGAAGGCAAGACAAGAGACAATGGATGGAAACTAATCAAGGAGGGAAGCAACCTAGAACTAAAGAGAAACTTCCTAACGGTGAGAACAATTAACCAGTGGAACAGCTTGCCTTTGGAAGTTGTGGGTGCTTCATTACTGGAGGTTTTGAAGAAGAGATTGGGCAGTCACTTGTCTGTAATGGTCTAGTGCAGGGGTCAGCAACCTGCGGCTCTGGAGCTGCATGTGGCTCTTTCACCCCTCTGCTGCGGCTCCCTGTCGCTCAAAATATGCATCACAACCACCAATGTGTGACATCCACCGGCACATGATTTATTGAGCTTTTCAACCCCCGGTAGGCCAACCATGGATAAATCCAAGAAAAGAAAAGTTTCAGAAGAAAACAGAATGCTTAATTCAACTACATATGCTAGTTTTGTGGCCGCTCAAGAAATAGTCAGGCACGGGAAGGGTTTTGTGGCTCCCGGTATTTTCTTTTCTGTGGGAAACAGGTCCAAATGGCTCTTTGAGTGTTTAAGGTTGTAGACCCCTGGTATAAGTTCTCCTGCTTGAGAAGGAGGTTGGACCAGAAGACCTCCAAGCTCCCTTCCAGCTCTGTTATTCTATGTTCCATGTTCTGTGTCTCAAGCGCCACCAGGCTTAAGAGAGCCTGGTGGCGCAGCAGACTAAAGCACTGTTATTAACATCAGCTGCCTGCAATTACTGCAAGTTCAAATCTCACCAGGCTCAAGGTTGACTCAGCCTTCCATCCTTTCTAAGGTAGGTAAAATGAGGACCCGGATTGTGGGGGCAATAAGATGACTTTGTATAAAATATACAAAAGTATGAAGGCTGTTGCTTAACACATTGTAAGCAGCCCTGAGTCTCCGGAGAAGAGCGGCATATAAATCAAATTTTTTTAAAAAAAGTAAGTTTCTTCTAGTTTGGATTCCTATTTGTTGTTTTTTATTGCCTTTAAAAAAACCAATGTTACAGCATGAGCAATGATTAGAAATTCACACTATCTGGATGAATTACATTGTCTATTTCTGCTTTTGAGGTTGAAGAAGAAAATGAGGAGAGGAGGAGGAAATCCAACAATATGGAATACAGGTAGTCCTCAACTTACCACAGTTCATTTAGCAACGGTTCAAAGTTTACAACGGCACTGAAAAAAGTGACTTATAACCGTTTTTCACACTTACAGCTGTTGCAGCATCCCCATAGTCATGTGGTCAAAAATCGGAGGCTTGGCAACTGGTTCATATTTATGACCGTTGTAGTATCCTGAGATCATGTGATCACCTTTTGCCACCTTCTGCTGAGCAAAGTCAATGGGGAAGCCAAATTCACTTCACAAACGTGTTATTAACTTAATAACTGCAATTATTCATTAACAACTGGTGCAAGGAAGGTCGTAAAAAGGGGCAAACCCCACTTAACAAATGTCTTGCTTAGCAACAGGAATTTGGGGCTCAGTTGAGGTCAGAAGTCAAGGACAACCTGTACTTCGGGTATACGATTGATTGACTATATAGGGCATCAAGTTGGTATTAAATTCTTGATACCACATGATATCCTCACTCTAATTCTGCTCAGATAGGAAAATGACTATCTGAGCCTGTGTTCCAGAAGTTTTAAATGAGCATTTTTCATTATCTGCTATAACCCAACTAGTCCCAATTAAACCAAAATCTATCAGGGAATCAGAGGTGGCATTCAGCCAGTTCGGATTGGTTCAGGCGAACTGGTGGCGGAAATCACAGGAGGGTGATTATGTGAATCCCACCTCTGCAGGGAATGTTGGATAAGGATCAGTGGTGAAATTCAATTTTTTTTAATACCGGTTAATACCGGTTCTGTGGCTTGGTGGATGTGCTGTGGCTTGGTGGGCATGGCTTGGTGGGCGTGGCAGAGGAAGGATACTGCAAAATCTACATTCCCACCCCGCTCCAGGGGAAGGATACTGCAAAACCCCACCCCACTCCAGGGGAAGGATACTGCAAAATCTCCATTCCCTCCCCACTCCAGGGGAAGGATACTGCAAAACCTCTATTCCCACCCCACTCCAGGGGAAGGATACTGCAAAATCTCCATTCCCACCCCACTCCAGGGGAAGGATACTGCAAAATCCCCATTCCCACCCCACTCTAGGGGAAGGATACTGCAAAATCCCCATTCCCAGCCCACTCCAGGGGAAGGATACTGCAAAATCCCCATTCCCACCCCACTCCAGGGGAAGGATACTGCAAAACCTCCATTCCCACCCCACTCCAGGGGAAGGATACTGCAAAATCTCCATTCCCACCCGACTCCAGGAGAAGGATATTGCAAAATCTCCATTCCCACCCCACTCCAGGGGAAGGATACTGCAAAATCCACATTCCCACCCCACTCTGGGACCAGCTAGAAGTGGTATTTGCCGGTTCTCTCAATTACTCAAAATTTCTACCGGTTCTCCAGAACCTGTCAGAACCTGCTGGATTTCACCCCTGATAATGATACAGTGTGAGCTTTGTGTGACAACCGGCCTTCACATGAGAAGAGCTATCCACCAAGTGCTTGCTTATGAGCTATCATATAACTGGCCTCAGATACATCACCAATACATTTTTGCCTGAAGATCATTCCAGGAGAAGTTGTTACTGTGCTACTAGCCTTCCATACTGTGGGATCCACCATATTTCAAACTAAGATTTCAAAAAAAAATTAAAAATCCACAATGTTCTCATAATCAGAATAGAATAGAATAGAATAGAATAGAATAGAAAAGAATAGAATAGAATAGAACAGAACAGAACAGAACAGAACAGAACAGAACAGAACAGAACAGAACAGAACAGAACAGAAACTCTATTACGGTCATTGACCAGCAATAGACATACAATAAATTAAAAATAATACTTACATTAATCGTGAATAATAACATCCCTTTTATGAAAATACAAAATCTCAAACCGTTAGGGTCACTCCCTAATTTACATGAGTGGAGAGCCGATAAGTATGTGAGTAAATATATTTTTCCAAAAATTGTTAGAGATATCTCCAAAAATTTGGCACCAGGTGACATCTATAATTCTGTAACCAATTTTTTTCTTGTGGAACATTGCAGCGACACAGAATTTTGCCACTGCATGTGTGGTAGCCAGATTTGAGTCTTGGAGGAGAAAGCCTACATAAAAGTCATCTGTCCTCCCTCTCTGTCCCCAACGTAGTCTTTCAAATATTCCCTTGGCACCCTTTGCTATAACTGAATCCATACCAACTTGCTGTCGGTAATTCCCTTTATCTCTTTCTTCCCACCATTCTACCGCTACAGACTTCTCCATAAAAGCTAATTCTCCGTATAATGTATCCAAAACATGCTAATGTGAGCCAGATGTAATAGGTGGCGGGAATGGCCTTGAAGGACAGGAGAAGGAGCTGCTAACAAGACAATGGTCAAATAAAGGAATCTTGAGTCCAGGGCAGAACTGTAACCTGAGTAAGCATCACAGACAAGACCTTCCCTAGTTTGAGTCTATTATTTCTAGATCTATAACTGTCTGGTTTGGTATAGCAACCAAAGAGGACATGTATAGACTTCCAACTGACAGGCAAAACTGCAGAAGAAACTATTGCAATCAACCTGCCTTCCATAGAAAACCTGTACAGTATATTGTGCAGGTTAGAAGGAGGGCTGAGGAAGTATCTGTAGATGTCTCACATCCTGGATATAAACTGTTTCAACTCCTCCTCTCAGGATGGTACCATAGGGCAGTGGCCACCCACCTTTTGGGGATCAGGGCAGTAGTGGGTTCCACTTACCTTTGCTACCGGTTTGGAATCGGGAGCATGCGTGCGGCGCTTCTGCGCATGTACAGAGCATCCGTGATGATGTCCAGGTGGGTGGGCGGAGCCTCCCACCGCCCCCACTACCAGTTCGCCCAAACCGGGGCGAAGCAGTAGAAACCCACCATTGCATCAGGGATTGGTTCTGTGGAGAGAGGTTTTTCCACAGATTGGAGGGGGCATGGTTACACATGTTTCCTGCATCATGCAGATGGGGCTTCGCATATTTGCATGGCCCGCTTTCTGGTATGCCGTGGACTGGTGCCGATCCATGGACCGGGGTTTGGGGATCCCTGCTATAGGGCATTGTACCCCAAGACAACTACCCTGTTTCCCCAAAAATAAGACATCCCCTGATAATAAGCCCAATTGGGCTTTTGAGCGCATGCGCTAAAATAAGCTGCCCCCTGAAAATAAGCCCTCCCAGAAAATATTTAAATGCAGAGCTGGAAATCAGGTAAGATGACAAGAGGAGCCCCATCTTGCTCTACGTGTCCCAAAATAATAAGACCTCCCCGAAAATAAGGCCAAGCACTTATTTCAGGGTTCAAAAAAATACAAGACAGGGTCTTATTTTCGGGGAAACATGGTAGACACAGAGTTGTCCCTCATGCCATCACTCTGCTGAACACCTAATTCTGGCAGATGACCAAATTGAGTGACTACTAAGTTTTTGGTCTAATGTTCTAATGTATATTAACTCATAGTGTGTGGCTGCAATATTATTATTTATCCATTTTATTATTTGTTTACTTTCCCCTTTTATTGGCGGTACACTTTATTATTATTATTATTATTATTATTATTATTATTATTATTATTATTATTATTATTATTATTATTTTCTGTTGTTTTGCAACAGTACGCTGAGCACTTTTGTACTGGAGACAAATTTCCTCTGTATCTAACCACACTTGGCCAAATAAATAAAGGATAAGAATAATTCTCATAAAAATAAAAGAAGGGAGGGGGAAGGGCATTGAGACTTGCAAGATTCTTCTACTAAAAACTTTATAATAAAAGTAAGATTAGCCTGCATGACTTTGGTTTCCTAGACTGGTCTACCTTGAAGGACTGACATCAGGCCATTTGTGCCGTGATTGAGAACTCTGGATTGATTTATTCTATGATTTATGACCCTAAATTATCTTTTTTAAAAAAGTCTTGGAGTTTGAGGACAATATGTCCAACAAAAAAAACCCTAAACAAAAAGTAATCACAGTGCACCAATGAATAATTAACATTTGTGTAATAATTAAATTTTGAGATTTAATTATTTTGTGACTCTGTACTTTGGAGGGATTATTAATAAAAACATTTAATAATTAATCTCTAGAGTTTTTCTATACATAGCCTTTGAAGAAAGAGATGGTTGGCCAACCTGAGTATAAAATGATTGACTTTTTAATTTCCCATAATTCCCAAACAACATGACCATGGTTGAGTGACCCTTTGAGAGCTGTATGAAACAAAATTTCATTTTAATGTATGCCGATTAGTGTACATTCAAAGCAGGGGTGAAATCCAGCAGGTTCTGACAGGTTCTGGAGAACTGGTAGCGGAAATTTTGAGTAGTTCAGAGAACCAGCAAATACCACCTCTGGCTGGCCCCAGAGTGGGGTGGGAATGGAGATTTTGCAATATCCTTCCCCCAGGAGTGAGGAGGGAATGGGGATTTTGCAGTATCCTTCCCCTGGAGTGGGGTGGGAATGGAGATTTTGCAATATCCTTCCCCCCAGGAGTGGGGAGGGAATGGGGATTTTGCAGTATCCTTCCCCTGGAGTGGGGTGGGAATGGAGATTTTGCAGTATCCTTCCCCTGGCACACCCACCAAGCCACACCACGCCCACAGAACCGGTAGTAAAAAAAATTTGGATTTCACCACTGGCCTACCATCCCTGTCTTACTGTCCCCCTTTATCTGTATTTATTTCCTTTTTTTCATGCTTATGTTCATATTTATACTTGCTACCTTGTACATGTTTGACAAACAAATAAAATAAATAAAATAAAAAATAAATTGTAAGTTCTGCCACTGTTGAAGGTACAGAGGAAATACCTCTGAAACAATGACCCAATGGGTGATGGGTTGTCTAGTTGTTTATTATTATTGAGTTCCTGAACCTGGGTTTCATTGCTCCTAGTTCAATTCCCTAAGTCAGGGTAGGGGACCATGGCCCTTTTATGACTTGTGGACTTCAACTCCCAGAAGTCCTGAGCCAGGCTGGCTCATGAATTCTGGGAGTTGAAGTCCACAAGTCATAAAAGGGCCATCGTTCCCGACCCCAGCCCTAAGCACTACACCATAGATAATTAGTAAATGAATTTCATACAGTAGAAGCAGACACAAGGGGTCCACATAAAATAATTATCACCCCCACATAAAGAGGGAAAGCCTTGTAACTCCAGACTAAATCTTACATTTGGGGATTAAGCAGAACTGGTGCCATAGTTATGTTTAGGGAAGATGAATCTGTTTGAATAAAATCTAGCCTAACATGATGCAAGATGGGAAAATACATGCTTAGAACTCCCAATTTATTAATATTTACTAATACAGCAATTACTCTGCTTCAGCTGCAATTTATCTGCTGAATAATGAGCAACAGTACCAATTTCATTCATCTAAATAATCTCCATTGAAATTGGTATTAGTGTCAGTGGGAGCAGGCAGGAGTGTAGCTGATTTTTTCTTAAAATGTTTTGTTGTATAGAAAATAGGCAGTAGATGTGCTACTGTTACAGATGTTAGATCAACTTGAAATGGAAGACAATGCTTGGAATTCTGATGCTTTTCATCTGTAGCTTTTTTTAATCTCCTTTTTTCTTTGCTAAACGTTTAGTGTTTGCAATGGCAATAGCAAAAAATTATGATTGAAGATCATAATTACGTATGATTATTATACATCCATACAGGTAGTGCTCAACTTACGACCACAATTGACCCCAAAATTCCCATTGCTAAGGGAGACAGTTGTTAAGTGAATTTTGCCCCATTTTACGACTTTTCATGCCACAGTTGTTAAGTGAATCACTGTGGTTGCTAAATTAATAACACGGTTGTTACTAACTGGCTTCCCCATTGATTTTGCTTGTCAGGTCACAAAAGGTGATCACATGACCCCTGCATCCGTCATAAATATGAGTCCGTTGCCACGCGTCTGAATTTTGATCACGTGACCACAGGTATTCTGCAATGGTCATAAGTTTGGAAAACAGTCATAAGTCACTTTTTTCAGCACTGTTGTAACTTAAAACACTAAATGAACTGTTGTAAATTGAGGACTATTTGTATTTTATTTTCATTTGTTTTCAATCCACCGAGTAAATTTTCTGTAGAAATCTTAAGTCTGCCTATATCTTCTTCTCTACATATCTCTTCATTATGGTCTGAAAAGTAGGAATTAGCCTTTGCCAAGACTGGAGAAGATGTCAGACTGTTCTTACGGACTTTTTTGGGGCGGAAAATGAGCTTGTGATTTATGGGTGTGATGATTTTAAAAGGTAGACTATGCAAAGAAGGAAATCATGCTGAAATGGATAAATTAACTTCTTGGATTAGAGAAAAGACACCAGCTACATTTATTGGTGACTGGAAATCTCTTATGGACTTTTTTATATATAAATTAGGGGGGGAAAGGAATGTGATTTATGGGTTTGATGATTAGACAGGATAGACCATAGAAAGAAGACTGTCATGAGGTAAATGATTGTATGATGAGGTAACTTTATAGAGAGAAGTTAAAATATAACTGTACTTACCACTGCTGTGGAGAATACTAAAAGCCACTTCTTTGCATCTTTCTTTTTTCAAAAAACGTTTCAATAAAATCATATTAAAAAAATAAAAGAAAGAAATTATGTTGTAATCTTAGTGGGCGGTAAAATATTAATATGCTGGTAACTGATGTTAAGAAGATTGGAAGCTGCTTCTTTATAACTTTTTCTCTCTTTTTTTCCCCTCTTCTCTATTTCTTACTTTGCACTTTTTTAAACTTACTTTTTTTGCTTTCCTTTTTCTTTCAAAATTATTGAATAGTTTTTATTATTACCTTATAAATACTAAATATTTTACTACTTTATAAGTAACTCAAGGCGGTGAACATGTGTAATACTCCTCCCTCCTCCTATTTTCCCGTTTGAGCAGGGGGCTGGACTAGAAGACCTCTAAGGTCCCTTCCAACTCTGCTATTCTGTTATTCATAGCTTGCGAATCCCACTCCTGACACCATTTTTTTTTGTGGAATCAAAATGTAGGACTCAAAGCAAATAATCAAGGCTCACTGCAGTTTTTATTAAACATGTGTGCTGGTGAAACTCCCTCCAAAAAATATTGAGAGACATCCCACCTCATAAAGGGATTCACTAATATTTATACACCTCAAATAGTAATGCATAGATAACAGATAATATAGGCATTCATATTCATAGGTAATGGATCTCAGGTTATCTCCTGCACCAGCTTACTTTCAAGAAAACAAAGAGGAGGAATAATGCAATAAACCAAAAGGAGAAAAAAAATAAATCAATAAAGCAAGAGAGAATGGCATCTCCCATAAATCAAAGAGAGGGAGCAGTTAGGAATGTCAGATGCTAAAAGGAAAACATCACCCATTGTCACTTTGAGAACAAATTCATGGGAATTGTTTTAAGAAGATAACAGGCTATTGTTCAAACCCCAAATTCCTTATAGCTCTATACATCAATTTGATTTAGCTAATTCCATTCATCTAAGGACTGATTGTCCCGCAACCCATCCCTAGTGTTAAATATGAAGGAGGTTAGACCCTTTTCTTTCTCATCAGTTGCCTCTGGGAACCACCTTAAACCATAAGACTTTCTTCTCTGTCACAGAGAAAAGAGGGTTGATTTATTCTCCACAGCACCTGAGGGAAGGACAAGACATCACGGGTGGAAGATCATTAAACAGGGATCCTACCTAGAAGAATTTCCTTGTCAGGTTTCAAGGTCGTCTCAAATAAATTGCATTTCAAACAAAGTCTTTGATAAAAACTCCCATTTATTGAGCACGACATTCTAAATCCGACTCCATCGTAGCCAACACTGACTTCCAGACCCAAAACCCTCCCTTTCCGTTTCCCACTCCCCTGCACTCATTGGCCATCTTCCAAGTCACTCTACCCCTAACCTACTGCTCCAGCTCAAAGGAATTTCCCCCCTCCCATCCCATCTCCTAGGGGATATTATCTCCAGGGAAAATAAGTAGGTAAAAAGTCAAACGTCCCTTTCCAGACGCCTCTGCTTCTCCTTTTTATGTCAGCACTAGAGTAAATACAGCTTGAAGTGCTGACATCCCTGACACTGAGAACAATTAATCAGTGGAACGGCTGACCTCTTGAAACTCTGAGTGCTCCACAAAAACCTTCTTCAGGTTTTCAAGAAGAGACTGGACAGTCATTTGTCCAAACTGGTTCTTAACCTGTGGTCTGTGGACTCCTGGCTGGCCACAATGTCATTACAGAGGGTCCACAAAAGCTTGAAAAAATGTTATGATTTAAAGCTTGACTTAAGTGTTGGAATCGGTGGCCATGCTCTGTCAGCAGGGCTGTCTTAACGCATGGGCCTGATGGGCCCTTGCCTGTAGGCCCCACGAGCATAGGGGCCCCATCCTTATCTGTGTATGTTAACCCTTCAATGCACCTTGTATCATATAAATACAGCAACTGTATGGCTTACTGATTATTATTCTGTTTTTCAAGCCTCGTGTATTGTTCAAATGTTTATCGTGTTGATTAGTTGTTGCTACACAGCATGGTTTTAATGTTTCCACACCGATTTTGTTGGAAGTGCCAATAAAATAAACACCGTGTTTCTCCAAAAATGAGACCCTGTCTTATATTTTTTTGAACCCCGAAATAAGTGCTTGGACTTATTTTCAGGGAGGTCTTATTATTTTGGGGCGCGTGGAGCCATCTTACCCAATTTCCAGCTCTGTCTCCCTAACCTTAACCAGAGGAAATGGCGGGGACCGGCTGTGCATGCATTTAAATATTTTTGGGAGGGCTTATTTTTAGGGTGGAGGCTTATTTTAGCGCTTGTGCTCAAAAGCCCAATTGGGCTTATTATCAGGGGATGTCTTATTTTCGGGGAAACACGGTATATGTTTAATTTTATCAACCATTTACATTTTTATTCCTGTGAATAGTTGTTGTAGGGGCCACAATACACTGCTTTGCCCAGGGCCCATAATGCTGTTAAGACGGCCCTTGCTCTGTGGCCACGAAAGGTATTTAAAGGAGGTCCGTGGTGAAGAAAACGTTGAGAACCACTAGTACAGAGTCTCTTACCTGAGCAGGGGGTTGGACTAGAAGACTTCCAACCCTATTAATAGTGGTGAAATATAAAATTTGTTATTACCAGTTCTGTGGGCGTGGCTTGGTGGGGGTGGTAATGTGACTGGGTGGGTGTAGCCAACTTTTTTTTTTTTTTTTTTACTTTTAAAAGCATTTTTTTCTACAACCTCTTCGGCCAAAGAGGTTGTAGAAAAAAATGCTTTTAAAAGGCTCTGACGATCAGGCAACTCAGCTGGGATTGTCAGAGCCTTTTAAAAGCATTTTTTCTACAACCTTTTTGGCCAAAGAGGTTGTAGAAAAAAGGCTCTGACGATCCCAGCTGAGCCGCGCGATCATCAGAGGCTTTTTTCTTTTACTTTTAAAAGCATTTTTTCGGCAGAAGAAAAAATGTTTTTAAAAGTTAAAAAAAAAGCCTCTGATGATCGCATGGCTCAGCTGGGCACGGGGGCGGTGGGCAGGGATTTTTGCTACTGGTTCTCCGAACCACCCACTGCCATCACTACCGGACGCAGAACCGGAGGTCGGGGAGGGGGTTGGAGTTCGATTTGAAGAGGGCTGTTCCATCAGCATAGTGAGTGGGAGGGGCAGATATGGCGGAAGCTGGGGACCATATCATGTGCGGGGAATGCGCACTCGCTATCTTAGAGCGATTGCGCACTCCGGCCCCCAATGCTTTTCTTGTTCCCCAGGCTGTCCAGATTCTCAGGGCCAGAGCCTCCGGCTGATGCTGTGCAATGCCAGGTCCGTTGTTAATAAAGCCCCCCTCATTCACGATCTTATTCAGGAGGGGGAGGTGGACCTGGCGGGCATTACGGAGACCTGGTTGGGCCATGAGGGGGGAGTCCCCCTCGTGGATATATGCCCACCAGGCTTCCGTGCATTTCATCAACCGAGGGCTCAGGGCAGGGGCGGGGGGGGTGGCGGTTATTATAAAGGAAGGTCTAGATCCAAGGGAGACCACTGTTCCACAGATAGCCGGATGTGAGTCCCTCTTTGTGAAGTGGGGTCATGGAGTACAGATGGGCTTGTTGGTCACGTACCTGGCTCCCTGCCACGTGGCAACGGCCCTGCCCGAGCTCCTTAACGTTATAGCCGAGGTGGCGGTGGCTACCCCCAGACTTGCCATCATGGGGGACTTTAACCTGCCATCCATCGGTGAAACGTCTGAGGTTGCTCGAGAGTTCATGGCTTCCATGACGGCCATGGACCTTACTCAGTTAATTCATGACCCCACTCACACAGGGGGACACACTCTGGACTTAGTTTTTGTCTCTGGTCTGTGGTTGAGTGGCCTTGATATAGGGGATATAGTCATCGAACCCTTGTCATGGTCTGACCACTCGCTCCTTCGACTGGACTTTCTAACCGCTGCACCCTGCCGCAGGGAGGCGGGACCGACAAGGTGGTTCCGCCCCAGGCGCCTGATGGACCCTGACAGGTTCCAGATGGAGCTTGGGCCATTTCCTGAGATTCTGGCTCATGACTCGGCGGAAGACCTGGTGGCCGCCTGGGACAGTGCGGCTGCCGGGGCCTTGGACCGAGTCGTGCCTTTGCGGCCTCTGACCCGGCACCGAACTCACCTAGCTCCTTGGTTCTCCGAGGAGCTTAGAGAGATGAAGCGCCGGAAAAGACGCCTGGAGAGTAGCTGGAGGACCAGCCGCTCCGAATCTGACCGAACACGGGTGAGGTCTCATATTAAGACCTACCTAGTGGCGATAAAAGCGGCGAAAACTAGCTATTTTGCCGCTCTTATCGCGTCATCAGATAATCGCCCAGCCGCCCTGTTTAGGGTGACCCGCTCCCTCCTCCATCTGGAAGTGCGGGATGACCCCTTGCAGGGTCGAGCTGAGGATTTTGTGCAATATCTGTATGACAAAATCGCTCAGATTCGAGAAGGGCTGGCCTCTGACTGGGTATGTCCGGACGGGATGACTGAGGCAGGTCTTGAGAGTGTTATCTGGGGGGAGTTCGATCCTGTGACTCCCGAGGACATGGACAGGATCCTGGGACGGCTGAACGCGACCACATGTTTATTGGACCCGTGTCCCTCCTGGTTGGTACTGGCCTCCCGGGAGGTGACGCGAGGCTGGCTCCAGATGATTGTTAACGCTTCTTTGGGTGAGGGGGTCCTGCCGGCCGCTTTGAAAGAAGCGGTGGTGAGGCCCCTCCTCAAGAAGCCCTCTCTGGATCCGGCTGTTTTGGCTAACTATCGTCCAGTCTCCAACCTTCGCTTCGTTGCGAAGGTTGTTGAGAGTGTGGTGGCGCAACAGCTTCCCCGGTACCTGGATGAAGCTGTCTATCTAGACCCGCTCCAGTCCGGCTTCCGGCCTGGGCACAGCACGGAAACGGCATTGGTCGCATTGGTGGATGATCTCTGGAGGGCCCGGGATAGGGGTCATTCCTCTATCCTGGTCCTGTTAGACCTCTCAGCGGCTTTTGATACCATCGACCATGGTATCATGTTGCACCGGTTGGCGGGGTTGGGGGTGGGAGGCACCGTTTTGCGGTGGTTCTCCTCCTACCTCTCCGACCGGTCGCAATCTGTGTTGACAGGGGGGCAGCGGTCGACCCCGAGGCACCTTGCTTGTGGGGTGCCACAAGGGTCGGTACTCTCGCCCCTTCTGTTCAACATTTATGTAAAGCCGCTGGGTGAGATCATCCGTGGCTTCGGGGTGGAGTTCCATCAATACGCTGATGACACCCAGCTGTATATCTCCACCCCAGGCCACCCCAATGATGCCCTTGAAGTGTTGTCCCAGTGCCTGGAGGCCGTGCGGGCCTGGATGGGGAGAAACAGGCTCCAACTCAACCCCTCCAAGACCGAGTGGCTGTGGCTTCCGGCGTCCCGATATAGCCAGCTGACGCCATCGCTGACTATTGGGGGTGAATCACTCGCCCCCACGGAGAGGGCTCGCAACCTGGGCGTCCTCCTGGACGCACGGCTGTCCTTGGAAGATCATTTGACGGCCGTGGCCAGGGGGGCTTTTTATCAGGTTCGCCTGATACGCCAGTTGCGTCCCTTTCTAGATCGGGACTCCCTACGCACAGTCACTCAGGCCCTCGTCACCTCCCGCCTGGACTACTGCAACGCTCTCTACATGGGGCTCCCCCTGGGGTGCACCCGGAGGCTCCAGCTGGTCCAGAACGCGGCCGCGCGGGGGATCATGGGGGCGACGAGGCGCTCCCACGTGACACCTCTCCTGCGCGAGCTGCACTGGCTCCCGGTGGTCTTCCGGGTGCGCTTCAAGGTGTTGGTGACCACCTTTAAAGCGCTCCATGGCTTAGGGCCGGGGTACTTACGAGACCGCCTTCTGCCACCAATAGCCTCCCACCGGCCAGTACGCTCACACAGAGTGGGCCTCCTCAGGGTGCCGTCCGCCAGGCAATGTCGGCTGGCGACCCCCAGGGGGAGAGCCTTCTCTGTGGTGGCGCCTACCCTCTGGAACACCCTCCCCCCAGAATTACGCATAATAACAGACCTCCGGATTTTTCGTCGGGCCCTAAAAACCTATTTATTCCAACAAGCTGGGCTGGCTTGACCAAATTTTTAATTTTTAAATTGATTTTAAATTGGAAATGGTTTTAATTCGGCCAAAACATTTAATTATTTTAAATAGTTTTTTTAGATTCACCATGTTTGTATATATGTCTTGTTTTTACCTTGGCTGTGCACCGCCCTGAGTCCTATTTTGGAGAAGGGCGGTATAAAAATTTAATTAAATAAATAAATAAATAAATAAATCAGGCGATCCGGTCCAAACCGGGAGCATTTCACCCCTATTCTATATGCTATGTTCTTTTGTAAGTGAGGACCCACCTAGAATTCAAAGATCGCTCCTAACTACTATGTGCCTAGCCAATTATTCTCCTTTTAATGCTACCTAACCTAGTACCCATCACCATATTTTTGTTTTAAATAAAAACTAATGATTAGCAGATCAACGGTATTGCAGTGGTAAAGGAAGATCTTAAAGACAGAAGAAAATGACTCCAGGTTCTGATGGGACTTGATTTGTTTTCTAGCTTGGAGGGGGAGTTGTTGTAGGTTTGCCTGTTGCAACGTACATTTATTTTTATCTTGGAAGCTTGCCATATCATTGGCATTAATCACCATGATGTGTCATGCTGCTAAAGTATGTGCAACAGCATGGTGCATGAAGGGGGGAAAAATGCGAATTGTTTAGCTTGCATATTTTTTCTCGCTACAGAAAGACACAATGGATTCCAAATGAGCAGAAAGTGCCTGCGGATTTAAATGACTGCATGTGTGCTCCAATCTCAAAGAAGAATAGATAGAACATTAAGCGGGGGGGGGGAACTTTCTTGCTTTTTCCCCTTTGCATTCCCTAGCAATTTCCTTTTCTTAGTTTCATTGGGCCCATGCATTTTTTTAAAATTGCATTGCGGTACAGAGTTTGGGTGTGGGAGGGTAAGCCTGGTGCAAATTGCAAGGAAAAAAAGTGTGCTTTTTCAGACATCGCTTGGATCTCACTGTATTTAATTCTCTCTCCTTTTCACTTCCTGTTTTATGTAGGAGCAGAGGTTCGGAAGCAGCTGCTGAAGACCCCAAATGATGGTGGGGCCGACCAGCTGCAGACCTCTGTCACTGCTGGAATAACAGGGTTAAGAGCAGATGTCAAACTGCAAGAGAAATGTACGGATGTTTGCGACTTCTGCTTGCTGCAAAGTTTCCTTGCGTCATTCAAATTGTCCTTGCATAACAACAGCCTGCCTCCTTCAAAGCTCTTTGATTTTTTCATTGTGTCACAGAAGTTTGATCAGGGCCCCCTTTATTTATTTATTTATTTATTTAAAACAAGTTTTATTGGGTTTTTTCTTTTCTCCTCTCCCACCTTCACCCATATCTTTCTTTCTTTTTTTTTTTAGACAGAGTGTTGGTCGTTTCTTATCTTATACAATTAGTCAAATTCAAATATATTTTACTCAATTACAATTTTTGTCAATATCGTCTTTCCCCCTTTCCTTTTTTTTTTTGAATATACCTCAGTATTTCTATACTTGCATACATAAACACCTTCTTCATTTATCCCTAAATTCTAACTTTGCTAGTTGTACATATTTATCCTCTTTTATTCTTTAACAATTCATTCTTTTTCCTAATATATTTATATTTGTTTGTTCAGAGCTGCCTTTCTACTTCATCTTCTTTTTTTATTGTACAGCAATCTTTCTCCTCAAACATAGCCTCTCCTTCTTCTCCTTCCAACTTTCTTTGCCCACCTTCTTCTTCTCTTCTCTACTTCCCCTTCCCTTCTCCTTCTCCTCCTCTCTTCCCCCCCACCTCTTACCTTCTCTCCTACTCTGCTTTCCCTTCCCTTCCTTCCTCCTTACTCTTCCATCCCTCTCCTTCCTACTCCCCTCCAGTTCCTTCATCTCTCTCTATTGCTGTATTCATTTTCAATTTAATGTTTTACATTGTGGAGTTCAGGCAGCTGATCAGGGCCCTTTGAAGCAATGATGGAGAAAACCATATCCTAACTTCCTCTTCTTTGAGGAAAAGCTCCTGCAAGGGGATGGACGGACTGGTTTTTAGATGATATTGTGCTTGATTCAGGGGGGTAAATGAACAGGGTTGTACATGAAAGATGTCTGCGCACATCGTTTTTCCGTGGATTGTTTTGGTGACACCAAGTCCCTAATGTGATACTTAAACAGCAATTAGAGCTATTTGCATTAAGGGCACTGCTGGAGAGAATGACAGAAGATAATGTGAATTCTGCCTGATGATATGTTATACAGATATGTTTTTAAACCCGACCACTTTAGTTTCTTCTTGGATTTACTGCCTAAATGGTGCAATTCCCCACCACCACTAATACTGCTCATTTTCACAAAGGAGAGAAGTAGCTAAAAGGACCCCAAACCTCTTGTTTTGCTTATTTGTTTTTCAAGTTTTTTTATTTTTTCACAAACATATCAATGCGTGAACAGTGTGGTTCCTAGGTGTCTCACATTTTAGTACAAATAAAATAATATTCATTGTATTTACTACATTTGACAAGCTTATATAAGTCTGGTAATAGAACACATATTTATGTCAATTTATAATCTTTCATTATTTAGTTATTCAATATTTCAATATGTTATTTTTATGCCAATCACCATATTCTGAGTGTCATTCCTTTTACAAATAAAATATTATTAATCATATTTGTTACGTTTAGCAAGCTTATATGGTTCTAATAATAATAATACACATATTTATATTGAGTAATAATCTTCCATTATTTCGTTATTCAATATTTCAATATGTTATTTTTATGCCAATCACCATATTATTCAAGCATATTTGATAATAACATGGTTCAAATTCTGATTTCCCCTCTTGTTATTACTTCACCTTATTATATAAACATGTGTATTCCATTAATCCCCCACTCCCTAGTTTGCATCCCTATTCTAATTTTTAATTATGCCACTATTATATTTAAAAATATTATCTTTCTATCCATCGTCTCTTGCCCACTTTAAAGCTTTAATTGTTCTTTTCTTAGCTTGCCTCCCATATTCTTCTCTTGGATCTTTGTCTCTATCTTGACCAATCATTTTAAACATTTCTCCCTTCTCTGCCCTATTCCATTGTCTAATTTTCAAAATATCTACTCTTGTCCCTATCTCTCTTCCCAAAAAATATTCCTGCAACTCCAGTTCCTTTTTTAATTCCGTTAAAATACTCTCCCCTCATCTTATTTCATCAATCATTGTTGTTTTTGTGGTTATCTCCTTCTTGTCATCTCATTTTATTTGTTGCTTTTCTGTTCTGTTTTTTCATCTACTCTTTCAACTGGCTCCTTTTCTTCCTGGGCATCTTGGTCACTCTTTGTCCTTTGTATCATGGTTTCCAGATCTCCATCTATGCTCTGCATTTTATTCATAATCTCCTTATAGCTTCTTAGAATAACAGAGTTGAAGGGACCTTGGAGGTCTTCTAGTCCAACCCCCTGCTTAGGCAGGAAACCCTACACCACTTCAGACAAATGGTTATCCAACATCTTCTTAAAAACTTCCAGTGTTGGAACATTCACAACTTCTGGAGGCAAGTTGTTCCACTGATTAATTGTTCTAACTGTCAGGAAATTTCTCCTTAGTTCTAAGTTGCTTCTCTCCTTGATTAGTTTCCACCCATTGCTTCTTGTCCTGCCCTCTGGTGCTTTGGAGAATAGCTTGACTCCCTCTTCTTTGTGGCAGCCCCTGAGATATTGCAACACTGCTATCATGTCACTTCTAGTCCTTCTTTTCATCAAACTAGACATACCCAATTCCAGCAACCGTTCTTCATATGTTTTAGCCTCCAGTCCCCTAATCATCCTTGTTGCTCTTCTCTGCACTCTTTCTAGAGTCTCCACATCTTTTTTATATCATGGCGACCAAAACTGGATGCTTCTTGTCAAAGTATCCTTAATACTTTGAATTACCGATGTCGTTTCTCCCCAAATTCCACTCCTTTCTTGCTGGTGAAGCATCTCGTTTAGTTTTATAACCTTTCTGGCTGCAGTTGTTGAGTGAATCCCTGCAGTTGTTAACTTAGTAAGATGGTTGTTAAGTGAAAAGGATTTCCCGGTTGATTTTGCTCATTGGAAGGTTGCCAAGGGGGATCACATGACCCCAAGACATTGCAACCGTCGTAAATACATGCCAGTTGCCAAGCATCTGGATTTCGATTGCATGACCATGGGGATGCTGCAAGAGTTGTAAGTGTGAAAAACGGTCGTAAGTCGCTCTTTTCAGTGGCATGTAATTCTGAACAATCACTAAACAAATAGTTATAAGTCAAGGACTACCTGCATTGAGTCTCTAAAAATTACACATTTTCACAAAAGATAAGGAAAGCTTTACTCTCATCTAACCAGCATCAATAAGGACCACCAAACTGGAAAAAGTAGCTCTGTAGCACCGCCTTCTGGTCCTTATAAGCTTTGAGTGCTGTGTCTTCTTTTAAGGACAGGAGAGAGAATTAAAGCACAAATCTTCTGCTCTTGTGATTTAAGAATAAGTTTTATTAAGAATATGGAAAAGGAAAGATTGGGCAGTCAAATGCCCAGTTATAGTGGGATGGAACAAGGGATTTAATACTGTATTTACAAAATATAACCAACTTCTCAAACATCAGCCCCAGTGGTGAAATCCAATTTTTTTTACTACCGGTTCTGTGGGCGTGGCTTGGTGGACATGGTGTGGCTTGGTGGGCGTGGCCTGGTGGGCATGGCAGGGGAAGGATACTGCAAAATCTCCATTCCCACGCCACTCCAGGGGGAAGGATTCTGCAAAATCCCCATTCCCACGCCACTCCTGGGGTTTGTTGCAAAATCCCCATTCCCACCCCACTCTGGTGCCAGCCAAAGGTGGTATTTACCGGTTCTCCAAACTACTCAAAATTTCTGCTACTGGTTCTCCAGAACCTGTCAGAACCTGCTGGATTTCACCCCTGATCAGCCTCCCGTTGAATGCCATGGGAAAATGAGAATAAGAAAGGACTAGAATTCTGTATTCATTCCTCTTTCATTTTTATTTGTTATAATTGTAGTCAGTTTCAGATATTCCCCTTGTCTTAGGAAGTTACAGTAAAAAAAAAAAACAATAGTTAACAACAAACATAATCTTTCGTTTGCTTTCTTTTGTGGAAAATAAGTATAAAACTGGAACTGGTTTTATATTATTATTATTATTATTATTATTATTATTATTATTATTATTATTATTATTATTTAATCTTTAGTGAGATTCACAGCCTTTGAGGCTGGTTAATAGCTCAGCAACTCGAGTCCTAACCAAGGACCTAGGAACTGTTAAGGTATCGTCGGAGGATGTAAGCTGTTCCGAGTAAGGTGGTTTATCATTATTATTATTATTATTTATTAAATTTATTAAATTTATATACCGCCCTACTCCCGAAGGACTCAGGGCGGTGAACAGCCAAAAGATAAAATACCACATAGTACAAACGTTAAAAACCATTTAAAAATACATTAAATATTTTGGCCCAAAACAAATTTAAAACACCCCAATTTATAAAAACAAATTTAAAAGCAATATGAATACAATTCAGCCCTTGGTGGTCTCTGAGCTTGGTTTTTTTTCTTGTAGACATTTCATTACCCAAACTATCCAGTGAAGCAATTGGAAAAAAACAGCCAAGCTCCGAGAACACCAATGACCCCTCATTTCAACCCTGAGATTCAAAGGTTCTCTTTTATTGGTACAATTCAGCCCACTGGCTTCAATGACATTTAACAGATTAACAGAGTTGGAGGGGACCTTCCAGGTCATCTAGTCCAACCCCCTGCCCAAGCAGGAGACCCTGCACCATTTCTTGGTTGATTGTTCTCACGGTCAGAAAGTTTCTCCTTATTTCCAGGTTAAATCTCTCCTTGTTCAGTTTCCATCCATTATTCCTTGTCTGGAAAATAGCTTGACCCTTTCCTCTCTGTGGCAGCCCCTCAAATATTGGAACACTGCTATCATGTCTCCCCTGGTCTTTCTCTTCACTAGACTAGCCATACCCAGTTCCTGTAACAGTTCTTCATGTGTTTTAGTCTCCAGTCCAGACGTGATATCCAGCAGGTTCTGACCAGTTCTGGAGAACCGGTAGTGGAAATTTTGAATAGTTTGGAGAACTAGTAAATACCACCTCTGACTGGCCCCGCCCCCATCTATTCTCTGCCTCCCGAGTCCCAGCTGATCGGGAGCAAATGGGGATTTTGCAGTAACCTTCCCCTGGAGTAGGGTGGGAATGGAGATTTTACAGTATCCTTCCCCTGCCACACCCACCAAGCCACGCCCACAGAACCAGTAGTAAACATTTTGGAATCCCACCACTGCTCCAGTCCCCTAATCATCCTGGTTGCTCTTCTCTGCACTTTTTCTAGAGTCTCAACATCTTTTTTATAGTGTGGTGACCAAAATTGGATTTGGTATTCTAGGTGTGGTCTTACCAAGGCTTTATAGAGTGGTATTAGTACCTCACTTGATCTTGATTGTATCCCTCTGTTAATGCAATTTAGGATTGCATCGGCTTTTTTGGCTGTTGCTGCACACCGCTGGCTCATATTTAGCTGGTTGTCCACTAAGACGCCAAGATCCCTCTCGCAGTCACTGCTATTAAGCCTGTTTTCACCGAGTTTGTTTGTGTACTTTTGGTTTTTCTTGCCTAAGTGTAGGACTTTACTTTTGTCTACATGGAACTTCATTTCATTCAGACTGACTGTTTGCATCTATGTCTCTTAAAAGTTAAGGTGAGGGTTTTTTTTATGTGAACATGTGATTGTCACACTCCAGATTATATATATATATATTGGGTGAAAATTTTCTTCCATATATTTTTTCCCGTGTTTCTCTGTATACTGTATGCAATTGTCAATTGAAAGTAATTAGTTCTCCAGGTACTTCAATTTAAACTTCAATAGGATTTAAGGCAAACAAGAAAGGGGGATGCTAATGACTGTGGGGTGATGTGTGAACATCTGCTTCATTAAATGTTCAGAGGACACTTTGTTTTAATTGTTCTTTAGGGACTTGTGGCAATGCATGCTGCACAAATTGGGACATTGATTAAAACAACAGAGCCAGAGGGAAGTTAATTATTCAAGGGTGAGTGAATCTCCTCAGCAACGTATTACTCTATAATACCTAAATATCTCAGTATATCAAAGGTACAAAGGTGAGCAGTATATGGCCCTTCTGATAGTGTTGAATTTCAAATCACTTTAGATTTACAGAGTATGACCAACGGTGAGGTATGACGGTTTTATTTATTTATTTTATTTATTTATTTGATTTGTATACCGCCCTTCTCCAGCAGGACTCAGGGCGGTGAACAGCCGAGATAAAACAAAATTTATACAAAATTTAAAAAACAATTTAAAAGGTAATTAAATAATTTCGGCCCACAATTTAAAACAACCCAATTAAAACCAATTTCAAATTAAAACCGAAACGGATGGGATCAAGCCAGCCCGGCTAGGTGAAATAAATGAGTTTTCAGGGCCCGACGAAAAGTCTGGAGGTCTGGTATCGTGCGTATCTCTAGGGGGAGGTCGTTCCAGAGGGAGGGTGCCGCCACAGGGAAGGCTCTCCCCCTAGGGGTCACCAGCTGACATTGTCTGGCGGATGGCACCCTGAGGAGGCCCTTTCTGTGCGAGCGTACTGGCCGGTGGGAGGCTGTTTGCAGCAGAAGGCGGTCTCGTAGATCATCGACATTTGGAGAACCAGACTGTCCATTTCTGCCAACGAAATCTGCAGGGGATTGAAAAATAAGATGATCAGAGCAATTCCAAACATACTCAGATTTAAATATCACCGTATTCTATACAGCACAGAAGAGTCTTGCTTGATAAGAGCATTTGTCCATTTAACACAGTATATGTCTATGGAGATTCTCAGTCATCCAGGTCATGGTTATCCCAAAGGTGCCTTTTCAGGAGCCAACTGGACTTTCTGGTTTTTCTTTGAAGACATTTCTCAGCTTTAATACTCTTCCCCACTTCCTGCCAGCTCAGTTCTTCTTAATCACCGTTGCTGCTTTCAGACTAGATGAGAATTTTTGAATACTTGGGAGTGTTCTCTCTGTCATGCATTAATCAAATTATAACGTTCACTGATTTTGCAAAATGTCCAACTATACTTGATTAAATAACATCTCCTGTGGAACCATTTAATCTGAGGAAACACTAAACTAATGGGAAACGATGAGGTACAGAAGAAATGAAGGAGATGGGCAGAAAGAAACTGCCCCTTTCTTTACTACCTTCCATCAAACTGCCTTTTGCAGCAAACATATACTGTAGACTTTTTTATCGCTGCCTCCAAGGCTATAATTTTTAGGACAATTTTAAATCTACTAACTTTTTAGTATGTCTGCATTTTCTGCCTCAGAGGCATTTCGTTGGCCGCTGTCGGAAACAAAAGGCAAAGGCTTGATCGGGCAGGACTATTCTTGGCAATCCCAAATCACCTCCTTTAGCAATGCCCTGGCAACACCAACCTGCCCTTGGCTCCCAATTAAAAATGAACCTTCAGTCCCCAGATGCACAAAGGTGGAGCTCTCTGCAGTAATTACAAGCATATTTATCTGGGATTAAGTCACTGAATTCTGAGCAGCCGTATATAAAGTTGCACTGTGTGCGAGAGGAAAGGTGATGAGCTTTGTCCCAAATTCCATTTTATAGAGAATATAGAACAGCCATTTATTCTTTGAGATCCTGTCTTCTGAGGTAATAATGTGTTAACGCTTGCCCAATTAATACTGATTTTTTTCCCCCTTTTACGTTATTCCATGGAGTTAAGAAAGCATAAGCATTTCATAGGATTAGAAAAGAGCAACGGTGAAATCCAGCAGGTTCTCACAAGTTCTGGAGAACCGGTAGCGGACATTTTGAGTAGTTCAGAGAACCGGCAAACACCACCTCTGGCTGGTCCCAGAGTGAGGTAAGAATGGGGATTTTGCAGGATCCTTCCCCTGGACTGGGGTGGGAATGGAGATTTTGCAGTATCCTTCCCCTGGAGTGAGGTTGGAATGGAGATTTTGCAGTATTTGTCCCCTGCCACGCCCACCAAGCCACACCATGCCCACAGAACCAGTAGTAAAAAAAATTGAATTCCACCACTGGAAAAGAGGGATGTGTTTATTTAGTGTATGACAAAAACGTTAAAAAGCACATCACAATTACGTTCTCAATGAGCAAACACGAAAATGTTTATCTACAAATTCGAAGGTAGACTATTTATATCAGGAGTGTCAAACTCAAGGCCCATGGGCTAAGATCTGGCCTGGGAGGCCGTCATTGAAACAGCGAAGGACTGGCCCGTAGTGCCTCTGCCAGTGAAAATGAAGCTCGGAGGGCTGCGTGCAGCCCTTCCAAATTCTGTTTTTGGCTGCTACTGCCTCCTGCAGTCATGTGCCAGCAAAAACGGAGCTTGGGAGAGCAGCGGGTGCCCCCCCCAGCTCCCTTTTTGCTGGCAGAGTGCTCAGGCCGCCACAGGCACCCCCGACACAAGTGACATCGAGCTGGCCATGCCCACCCTGGCCACTAACCCCAGCCCCCTCTCCCCCCGAGGTCAAACACAACAACCCTGATGCGGCCCTCAATAAAATCAAGTTTGACACCCCAGATTTATATCACCAATATATGATGACGTTGATCAAAGCTGGCTGAGGAACTCTGGGAGTTGAAGTCCACAAGTCTTAAAGTTGCCAAGCTGCAACAGAGGACCGTTCTTGCATCCAGGCCTAAAACAGATTGAAATTGTTATCCAAGCAAGTTTCTGGCTATCCTAATAGATGAGATGTCTGGATGTCAATTAAGTTGAACAAATGATTCAATTGTCTTTTTAAAATCAGAATTCAAGAGGATATTATTCATTTTATTTCATTGCCCATGTCTGTTTCTGAATTGCCCACCCCCCAAAAAAAATCTGATGGGGGGATCTCTCACTTCTGCTGTCATACACTGTAGACAAGATCTACTTCTTCCAGCCAAGAGGAAAATTCTGTTTTGCCTGAAAGAACTTTTTTTTTTTGCTTGTTTTGTAACATTTATTTTAATGTAGTCAACTTGCCACGATAAACAGAATTGGATTTTTTGCCCTGAAAAACCACTCTTCATCATTTATCTTTGAGTCAGCCGATTTGAAATTGTGATTCCAAATATACCCCCTTGAATTTTGTACCAGCTTCAAGGTGCTGGTACTTACCTATAAAGCCCTTCATGGCATGGGACCGGGGTACTTGCAGGACCATCTCCTCCTGTGCGTTCACATAGGACTGCCCTCCTCCGGGTGCCATCGGCCAGACAATGTCGGCTGGCGGCCCCCAGGATGAGGGCGTTCTCTGTGGCCGCACTGACCCTCTGGAATGGGTTACCCACCGGGCTTCGGACGGCCCCTGACCTCTGCACTTTCCGCGCCGAGCTGAAGACATGGCTTTTTCAGCAAATTCCCTGATCTGCCACGAGGTTTTTTAATTATCTGGGGTTTTTAATTGACTGATTTTTAGCACTTGGATTGCTGTGTTGTTTTTATTTTGTGAGCCACCCTGAGTCCTACGGGAGAAGGGTGGCATATAAATTTGAAAAAAAAAAAAAAAGTGCAGTATCAAATTGCCCTCAAACAGACGGAGGACTTTTTTTTTGTTGTTTAATTAGCTAGTCAGATTTTAGTCAGAATGATCTTATTCTACCCTCTAGTGGAATATCACTACATTACAAAGATTTAGAAGCATCTGAATGTTATTGCCCTCAAACTACACCAGGGGTGTTAAACTCAAGGCCCGGTGGCCAGATCCGGCTCACGGGGTGTTTAGATCTGGCCTGTGGGGCTGCCTTGGAAACAGCAAAGGACTGGCCCACGGTGCACGCAGCCCTCCAGAGCTCCGTTTTTGCTGGCAGAGGGTTGCAGGAGGCCGTCTCAGCCGAAAATGGAGCTTGGGTGTTATGGAATGATGGGACCAAACAACATTCCTGGGTCAGCCAGAGACAGTTTATTGCGCAGTTTCAGAACCAGATTTGTATCTGCAATTCTGAACCAAGAAGAGCTCTGATACAACTGCTTTTATACATCTCCAAGACAAAGGATTTTGCGAGCACAGCAGTTTTCCATATATGGTTAACATACATTTGTTACATTATAATTGACACTTTCTAATTACTAAATTCCTTCACTATTTTCTAGTTCATAAGATTATCTTAGCTAAACAACCTTCCTCAGTTCTGTGTTTGCTGATGCGTAGATTCATGACTGTTTTGGATAATAAGTAACTTTTTGTTTCATATGGATGTCTTTGCATCCTTGACAGCTAGGCCCCTCAGAAGATATATATTACCAAGAATGGAATTTAGCTGATTTAGTGTAATCTCTAAACAAGCACATTTCTTTCTTATAATAATGTGAATAAAGAGGGTCCTTCAGTGTTCATATATCTGACCCTGTACTATTCCTACATCATTCACATTACGGGAACCCATTTTTGCTGGCAGAGTACTCAGGCGACCACAGTGAAGAGAAAGACTCAGGCCAACACGAGTGCCGTCAAGCTGGCTACATCCACCCTGGCCACACACACCCCGCCCCCCCTTCCAAGATTTTGCAGGCATTCTGCTGGAAACCGATTGTGTTTATTCCCAAATAATCCCCAGTCTTGCTCCGTTCCTAGTGACTTTCCAGGCATATCTGTTTTTTTGTTGTTGTTGACTCAACACCTTACTTAGCCTTCCCAGATCAGCCAAAGGCAGGGAAAGGTGTTGGGCATGATTTCAATCATTAAGTCCTTTGCCTAATACACATTCTTTGCTGGCTGGGGAATTCTGGGAGTTGAAGTCCACCAGGCTTAAAGTTGCCAAGGTTGGAGACCCCTGATTTACACCACCCTTGGCAGCTTGAAAAATGTCCGGACTTCAACTCCCAAAGTTCCCCGGGCTGCATGAATAAGCACAAGAAACGCCCAATCTCCCTGCTTTCCCCCGCCCCTCAGGCCTCTTCCGCCCATTCTTAGTCAGCTCCGCCTCCCTTGGATAGCCCGATAAGGCGCATGCGTCAACTCTTGCTCGAGGAACGGGGAAGGGACGGAAAAAGGGAAACGCTGCGAAAGGTTTAACTTCCGGGTCAAGGCGTTCCGTCTGCGTGAGGGGGAGGAGCAGCCGCCGCCGCCGCTGAGGGTGCAGCGGGTGGGCGGTCGTCTTGACAGATGGAGCGGGACTTGCTTCGCCAGGCACTGGGCTTCCACGGGCCGCCGCTGCTCTCCCTGCTCCACGCCGAACAGCAGGACAATCCCGACTTCGGCGGCCTGCTCCCCCCGGGCGGGGCCGGCCTGGAATCGTTGTCGTCAGCTAGGTGAGCCGAAGTCTGCGGCCCCGCCCTCTCCGTGGGAGGAGGGGGCGTGGCTTCGCCGGAGGGGGCGTGTCCTTGAGAACGTGGGGCGGAGCGTGCTTAAGAGACGAGTCAGGTCTGCTCTTGGCGGCTGCTTTGCTTCCCTTGAGTGGGGTGGGGGCGGGGGGGGGCAATTGCCATTCTCAGCCTTTTTTGGAGCCCTCGCGAAGTGAGGGTGCCTCTGATCATATGCAGAGCGCAACGTCTGTCCCCAGCTGTGCCTCGCCTTATATGGACCCGCAGGACTGGCAAGGGACTCTTCTTCACAGGTAACTCAGGTAGCATCTCCTTATTGTCCCAAAGGTGCTTTTTCTTCTTTTCTTTTTCTTTGCAGGAGGCAACTGTAACAGTAAACAAGAGCTGGAAGGGACCTTGGAGGTCATCTAGCCCAACCCCCTGCTCACGCAGGAGACCTGTACTAGGGATTCGAACCACCGAACTGCCAACCTTTCTGACCGACAAGATTTTCTTGTTTTTTCTTTGAAGACGTTTCCCTTCTCATCCAAGAAGCTTCTTCAGCTCTTGACAGGATAGTGGGGAAATGGAAGGATTTCTACTCCTTGCAGGCAGACAGCTGGTCATTTGCCTCCTTTTTTTTTGAGGGTCGTTGAAGCACTTGGAGGTTTATCTGTGTCCTCGGTGCTTCAACAACCCTCTAAGACAGGGGTGGGCAGCTATGGCCCTTTTATGACTTGTGGACTTCAACTCCCAGAATTCCTGAGCCAGCCATGTTAGCTCAGGAATTCTGGGAATTGAAGTCCACAAGTCATAAAAGGGCCATAGTTGCCCACCTCTGCTCTTAAGAAGTGCTTTCAAGGACCCTCTAAAAGGATGCAAAGGACCAGCTGCCTGCAAGGAATATAAATCCTTCCCCACTATCCTATCGGAGCGGAAGAAGCTTCTTGGATGAGAAGCAAAATGTCTTCAAAAGGAAAAACAGTCCGGTTGCCTCTTGAAAAGGCACCTTTGGGACAACCATGACTTGCATGACTGAGAGTCTCTACAGACTTTTAGCTATACAATTTGGGGTGAACACCTTCTGAATGGTGTGGGAGTAGGAATGGATTTCCAGAGGAAAAACTGCAGACTACAGGAACCTGAGTAGTACTCAGGCGACCCTGAGGACACAGATAAACCTCCAAGTGCTTCAACGACCCTCTAAATGGATGCAAACCAGCTGTCTGCAAGGAGTATAAATCCTTCTGTCCCCCACTATCCTGTCAGAACGGAAGAAGCTTCTTGGATGAGAAGCGAAACGTCTTCAAAAGAAAAAACAAGGAAGTCCAATTGCCTCCTGAAAAAAAAAAAGAATAAAATCACCTTTGGGACAACAGTGACCTGGATGACTGAGAATCTCTACAGACATCCCCTTATTAGGTGTTTTTAAGGTCATTTCACCGAACCTGCTTTCAAGCAGCCTGCTGGGAACTGACAGAGGTTTCCATTTTTCCCCATTGTTTCCTTTCTTAATTTAGATATGTGATAGTTAAAATCCAGGACCCTGAATATACGTACGTACAAAAAAAATAGTCCTTGACTTACGACTGGAATTGAGCCCAGAATTTCTGTCCTTAAGTGAATTTTGTCCCACTTTATGACCTTTCTTGCCACTATTATTAAGTGATTCACTGCAGGGGTTAAGTTGGTGAATCTGGCTTCCCCCTTTGCTTGTCATGGTGCCAAACAAAAGCATATGTTTTGTGCAATTCTGAATGCCTGACTAGGCATTCTTCTCCAGATAGCTGGATATGAGACAGTGTGTTTTGAGGGCAAAGCAAAATAAGTAGATTTATAATTATGAAGAAACAGCTATTTGGAATCTACCAGAAGCAGCATAACAATGGTTTTGAATAGGATATATTTCTTTTCATAGTTATGCTTTGGTTATCAAATAAATCGCCAGGTCCTTGGCAAAGCATGTTTTTATGGATATGTTTTCTTCTATTTCAGAAAAGAAAGAGGGATTGAAAATATTGAGATTCAACAATTCATTTCAAAAAAAGCTGATCTTCTTTTTTCTCAATCTTGGAAAACAAATGTGACAATAGTAAAAGATGGAAATGAAGAGAATGAAAGTAAGAGAATGACGTCAGATGATGGTTTGACACGTTTATGAATGTGCATCTTTTGAGCAGTGCTTGGAATTGGAGATGTAAAGATCTAAAAAGATAAACGTTGGAGCATTTCACAGGAATTGAATCAACTGAATTGATACATAAATCTTAGGAAGTATAGATAGTAGACCGATAGTAGAAATCTCTATAAAATTGTGATTTTGTAATATACAAGCCCTCTGTAATGGTTTTGGCTATTTTTTTTATACTTTTAATTCTATTTGATAGAATTAAGGTATTCTAGGTAAACAAGGAATACAGATATTCCTTGTTTAACGACTATAATTGGGACTGGCAATTTGGTTCCTAACAAAGCAGTCACTAAGTAAAATGACGACTGTGCTTAAGATTTTCACCTTTCTTTTATTTTACAGACCTGCTAAGTTTGTAAATGTGAGAATTGGTTGTAAAGTAATTTTTTCATTACTGTTGTAAATTCAGATGGTTGCTAAATGAGGACTATCTGTACGTCTGTCTACCTTCCCTACTACCTACATACCTGCCTGCCTGTCATTGTAAATCATTCAATTCCCTTTTGGAATTGAATGGCGTATAATTTGCATAAATAAATAAACTATGATTCTCTTCCCCCCCTCCCCCATTTCTTCAAATTAGAAATATAAAGTATAACTTTTGCCTGTTTATTTGGGTGTTTCCCCCTATCATTATTATGTATACTAACTTTTCTTGTAGCTTTTCCAGTGCCACTTGTAAGGAATACCATTTAGATTCTGCAATAGGAGTGGACTAATTTTTAGATTCAAAAGCATTTGTGCCATTGAAAATAGAATCAAGTTCATAATTTGAAATATTGTCAGTTGTACTATGTTCTTAATCCAGTAATTAGAAAAATAAAAAAAGGAAAGGTAAGAATTTAGCTAGATTAACTCAGAAGTTTTATCTGCTTCCACAGTGAGTTGGTAGATGTCTTTATAAAAGTCAGAAGCAGATCTATTTCAGCAGTACGTATTATTTGTTATATTTGTATTCGTCTTCCCCAGCAGATTTTCAAGATGATTGGATAATGCGCTCTAATGTTTTTATGTAATGGCACATTCCATAGTTTCAAAGCACGTCCGTTCAAAAGTGAACTCATTTAATTCAATAGGATTGAATCTCAGTGCGATTGCATGTGATTTGCGTCCATGACCGTTACCATTTAAATTATCTGGCAATCCCTGTAGTGTTTCGGTATTTAAAACTGTTTTTTTTTAATTCGCATCTACCAAAGATTGTTATGCTATTATGCCACCATTGGAGCAGTTTATGGAAATCCCTAGCGCAGAGAGGCGGGAGCTCTTTTTCCGGGATATCGAACGCGGTGACATCGTGATTGGAAGGATTAGTTCTATTCGCGAATTTGGCTTCTTCATGGTGCTGTTCTGCCTGCGAAGCGGCGTAGTGCGAGAGATAGCAGATTTAGAAATCACGGTAAGTCAGAGATTTTATGTTCTGACCCAGCTCCCCAAATATGACAAACCCTCTGAAGTTACCTCAAAGATTCCTTTATTAGGCGGACCAGCAGTTATCCACTCAAACTTCGGAGTTAAAAATCCAGCTTTTAAAACATTAGAAAGTAATACTCCCGCATAGATGTCCTGCAAATCTTCAGTATTTCTTTGTGAAATGAGACATGAGTATGTCTATCCCTAATTTTTTTGGAATTACATGTTTTCTATTTTAGGCGCTTTGTCCATTAAGAGATGTGCCTTCCCAAAGCAGCCATGGGGATCCCTTATCATATTATCAAAATGGTGACCTTATCCAAGGCAAGTGTATATCATCGCTCTTAGATTTGGCCCTAAAGTATATTTTACGTTGTTTTCTGCTCTTTAAGTCTGGTCTTTTTTTCCCTCCCGTTTTTAATAGCTGCAATCAAGGATATTGATCGCTACCATGAAAAGCTCAGTGTATCACTGCACAAGTCTGCTTTATCTCCCAGCTTAGCAAATACCAAATTAGGAGTCATCAGCTCTGAAGATTTGCCTGTGCATTACAGGTAGGAAATGGAAATGAGGTGTACTTTTTTGTGTGATTTAAAGAAACCTTTTTATTATATACAGGTGATCCTTGACTTACGACCACAATTGAGTCTCAAATTTCTGTTGCTAAGCAAAACATTTATTAAGCGAATTTTGCTGTATCTTGCCAAACTTAAGTGGATCACTTTACAGTAGTGGCCAAAATTGTGGAAATCTTTTGGGAAAAGTGTATTTTTGAGGGTTGATGGCTAATAACACCACTTTTTTCTGGAGTTTCAAGATAATCATATTTCACTGCTGGACTGTCCTGGGAATAGCCCAGACCTTAGCCCATTTGAAAATCTATGGAGCTGACTAAAGAAACTTGTTAGTCAGAAGCGACCCAGCAATAAAACCCAGTTAATAGAATCTCATTTCTATTGTCACATTCCTTTGGAGCTTTGGATGGCCCCTGACCTTCGCTCGTTCTGCCGCGATTTGAAGACCTGGTTGTTCCGCAGCCTGGACTAATGGGGGGTTTCTTAATGAATTTTAAATTGCTTTAAATTGGAATTTTAATTTTATATTGGCTTTTAATGAGGAACTGTGCATCTTTACCGTTGTGAGCTGCCCTGAATCCTTGGAGATGGGGCGGCGTATAAATTGCATTATAACTTATAAATTATAAATTTAACTGCCTTCTGAGAGAAGTACATTACAGGTAGTCCTTGACTTACGGTCTGTTGTTTAGTGACTATTCAAAGCTACAACAGCACGGAAAAAAAAGTGACTTGTGATTCTTTTTCATGCTTGCAACCACTGCAGCATCCCTCTGGTCACATAATCAAAATTTGGATGCTTGGCAACTGGCTCATATTTATGATGGTTGCAGTCTTCTGACAAGCAAAGTCAATGAAGAAGCCAGATTGACTTAACAACCCTATTAACCAACTTAACAACTGCAGTGATTCACTTAACAGCTGTATCGCTTAGCAACAGAAATATTGGATTCAGTTGTGTTCGTAAGTTGAGGACTACCTGTAGTTGATTTTTGAGACACTACAATATATCTAAAACAGGGTTTCTGTTCTGACCCAGTTCCCCAAACACGACATACCCTCTGTAGTTAAATCAATGATTCCTTTATTAGCACCAGCAGCCCCCGCAAAAAGTTTCTCTTTCACCGCAGGCTAAGAAGTCTGTCTGGCAGGGAGAGGAATAGTTGTCTGCCACATCTATTCATCTCTGCCCCCTGCCTTTTATCCCCAGAGCTAGGGTGGGGCTTCGCTAGCAGCAGTGGCTCTTCCGTCCCAAGGATCGACCCACAGATTTCCACTGTTCTTCTCTCCTCTGCCTTCTGCGCATCCGTTTATCAGGCATTGGACCCAGCTGTTCCTCTTCTTCCTCATCAGCCACCTCCAGACCTGGGGACCATTGACTCTCCATCTGAGGGCTGATGGACGGCCCAGGCTCTGCCTCTGTCTCTCTCTCTCTCTGCCAGCTTCATTCCCTCTTCCCCCTTGGAGCTCTCAGGTTGCCTTGATGCTGACCCTCACTCCCACGCTGCCTCCTCAGCTGATTCGACTGCTGGAGGGGGCAGCAACTGACAGGCCACCACAGTTTCCCAAAGTGGTCACTATCGACCTACATGGACCGATGGGATTATTCAAGAGTTCAACAGTTATTTTGTAGCACTATTAAGGAAGTATTTATTAATGTATTTTTGTCATGGTTCCGAGGAATGCTCCCAATTAGTTCAAGGCTGTTGCTTTTTCAAAGATCTTGTTTATTGGGTACAACATATCGGCACGTTCAAAAATCAAGCCAACTCAGAATAGTTCCCCCGCTTTGGTATAATTAAAAGATAGATTCTGGCCACCACCAC
The DNA here is from genome assembly GCF_029215685.1 of Pituophis catenifer annectens. Taxonomy (NCBI): domain Eukaryota; kingdom Metazoa; phylum Chordata; class Lepidosauria; order Squamata; family Colubridae; genus Pituophis; species Pituophis catenifer. Next base: position 9,048,612 of record NW_027256886.1, on the reverse strand, counting down.
CCCTTTGTGTCCCAGATCACGTTAGCCTGTCGGTACTCCCCTCCTGCCGTTGCTAGGATATGCTGGGTCAGCTTCAGCTCCCATGAGCCTTATCAGTGTTATGTCTGGCACTCTGAAAGGAAACGTTCTACATTCCAAAAATCTCCCTCCCACCCCCCCACCCCCCCGCAAGCACGGCAACTGAGAAACGAAACAAGAAACTTTTATGGCTTCAGTTAGAGTCGTTTCAACTCTAGAGTCGTTTTCATATCATAAATGTTTTGTACGTCTGGGGAACATTGCAAAATTTCCTGAAGGGGGTCAGTGAGTGGAAGAATTTGGTACCGCCGATCTAAAGAGGGGTGGACTTTATTACAAATCTTTTCGTTGGTATTTCTTCTTACGTTGGTAATGCAAGATGGAACAGAGAAAATACTGTTTTATCTCAGTTCATGATTGTCTTTTTGTTTGTTTTTTCAGGAGGAGTATTGACATAGCCAGTAGTTTGGAAACTTACGAGAAAGTTTTGCATAATTCTTTGGGCTTTGCCAATCCTGCTATAGTGGAGTTCCTAGGAAGCAAATTAGGACTAGAGGAATCCAGCCCCCCCTCCTTAATGAGAGGACTACAAAGGTATATAAATAACAACTTAACCGAAAAGTAATTCCTTCAACGAGGAGTTGGTTAAAAATGACATTTCCGTCATTTGCTGGGAAAAGAGTGCCAAAAAAATTTATCAGAGTTAATCACTATTTCAACTATACTACAAGACAAAGCGAGTTTGCATACCACTGAAAGTTGAGCATAATCTAATCGGATGGAAACACCAAATGTAAGCTAAATTTGGCTGTTTGGTTAACATTCCTGACTGTAAGGTAAAGGTAAAAGTAAAGGTTCCCCTTGCACATATGTGCTAGTTGTTCCCGACTCTAGGGGGCGGTGCTCATCTCTGTTTCAAAGCCGAAGAGCCAGCGCTGTCCGAAGACGTCTCTGTGGTCATGTGGCTGGCATGACTGAATGCCAACGGTGCACGGAACGCTGTTATCTTCCCACCAAAGGTGGTCCCTATTTTTCTACTTGCATTTTTTACGTGCTTTCGAACTGCTAGGTTGGCAGAAGCTGGGAGAAGTAATGGGAGCTCACCTCGTTATGCGGCACTAAGGATTCGAACCGTTGAACTTCTGACCTTTCAATCGACAAGCTTAGCATCTTAGCCACTGAGCTACCGCGTCCCTCTTCCTGACTGTAGAATTAGACAATTCCTGAGTATAGTGGCTCATGTGATGAGGACACTGGCTTGGAGGTTAACAAGCCTGTGTTTAAGACCTGAGTGCTGCCATGGGCCTGGGTGAATTCCCATCCTTCACTCTAGCTCTTGCCAGGGACATGAAAGGAGCCTCCAACTGGGCATCCGCCAGGCAACAGTGATGTCACTGGTTAATCCTTGTAACCCGGAAGTGCCTTAATGCTTCTGACACAAGTGTGATGCGAGACAACTCCAGTAGATTTGTTATTTATTTGGACAGGTTATAAAGAGACTAATTGATTAAACATTTTGTTTTTGTTTTTTTTCCCCCAGCAAAAATTTCAATGAAGAGGATTTTGCTGTTGCGTTAAGGAAAAGACAATCTGCTTCGTGGGCCTTAAAATGGTACACACACCTTTGTTTTCATTACAAGATAGTTCTAGAACAGAGGTCTTCAAACTTGGCAGCTTTAAGACTTGTGAACTTCAACTCCCAGAATTCTCCAGCCAGCTATGAGAATTCTGGGAGAATTCTGGGAGTTGAAGACCACAAGTCTTAAAGACCCCAAAGAACGCAGCACACACAAAGTCCGTACAATTAAGGACTACTACTGAGCTTTCTTAGTAGTTGTTCGAACACAAATACAGTTTAAATCAGTCTTTTCTGAACAAGGGCTGTTAATTCAGATAACCGTAATCTTACTGTGGTTGGCAGAATGCCCAGAAGCAATTTGCAGGAAAACTGATAAGAGAGAAACAAGAGCCGAATCAAACTTTTCTGGAATCAAGACGTGAAGGAATATGAACGAAGTTGTTTCCTGCAAATTGCATCAGTCGTCCTTCCTTAAATAGGCTAGGGGAGTGGCCAATTAGCCCCAAGCCTTACTCTCGAGGAGACCTCCTCCTGAGGAGCCACTCCTGCCTTTTAACCAGCTCTGCGTGCTCGTGCATCGAGAAGAGGCTCCTCCTCTTCTTCCTCTTCACTTATGGAAGCTTCTGGGGGTTCTGAAGGCCCTGGCTGAATCCCTGCCTCTGGCACCACATCTTCTCCAGCCTCCTCATTGTCTGACTCGAGCACCAGCTGCACAGCACCAGCCTCCTTGCTGTTGGAATCAGCTACTAACTGCACAGACTGCTGACGGGCCACAACTTCTTGTTCTAGAAGTTGGGAAAGAACCATTTTCTTCTAGAGCAATAAAAGCATTGCCTGAATTTTGGAAGCAGATAACGGTTTTATCATTCAGCCATATTAAAGGTTTATGTGGTGCTAAGGGTGGTATTACAGGTAATCCTTGACTTACAATCGTTTGTTTAGTGACAACGGCGCTGGAAAAAGTGACTTATGATTGTTTTTCTCACTTACAATCATTGCAAGCATCCCTGTGGTCACTTGATCAAAATTAGGATTCTTGGCAACTGGCTCATTTATGACGACCGGGGTCATCTGGGGTCGTCATAAATGCCCTGGGGTCATGGTGATCACATTTTACAACCTTCTGACAAGCAGCCTGATTCACTTAACAACTGTGGCAAGAAAAGTTGCAAAATGAGGCAAAACTCAACTGTCTTGCTTAGCGATGGAAATGTTGGGCTCAATTGTGGTCTTAAGTCAAGGACTACCTGTACTTTATTAGCAGTAATTTATTGTTCAGTCTTTCAACTGTAGGCTAATGATAAACACTAAATAATTCCTCAAAGACCCTCCTTGTTTCTTACTGTCTTTTCTGAATTTTGGTTTTTAAATAGTTTTGGGGAAAAAACCCTGCAAGTCTGATAGAGAAAAGCAGTTGTAAAATTAATGATTGGCATTTGTTTTTAATGTCGTGATTAATTAACTTGCGTTCTTCATAAAGGTATTTGTTGGTTTATTGAAATCTTAACTTAACTAATTTTATTTTTAGTGTAAAAATTGGTGTTGATTATTTTAAAGAGGGCCGCCATGTTGATGCCATGAATGAATACAACAAGGCATTGGAAATAGATGCCCAAAATGTTGAAGCCTTAGTAGCCCGTGGAGCACTGTAAGTATCTTTTTTATGTCTGCCACCCAATAATTTCACAAGCCAGTGAAAAGTAGATATACTTACAGGTATTTTTTTTTCTTCTTCTAGCTATGCAACAAAGGGAAGCTTGAATAAAGCAATTGAGGATTTTGAAATTGCTTTAGAGCAGTGCCCCACACACAGAAATGCTAGAAAATACCTTTGTCAAACGCTTGTTGAACGCGGAGGCCAGTAAGTGTTGCCTTGTGTTTTTTTTATCGTTTTTCCATTCCGTGCATTTTACGTTTTTCTTTCCCTCGTCTATATTTTTATGCCTGGTTAAAGATAAAGGACAACTTGGGTAGACCTGTGTGTGGAGCTAATTCAGGAGCACAGCTTGGTGTGAAATCATCTGTTCACCTCCCCACTTATATCTGCTTGCGCTGTTTACCGCCATCTGTTTTTGCGCTTCGAAATAAAAACAGCTTTCTGATCAGCAAGCCGGTTAAGCGTGGGCTGGTTTGCATAGCAATGAAGTGGATATAGAGGTGGCTCCAAAATTGTGCTCATCGGTGTTTCCCCTATCAAAGTAGTATTGAGTAGATGCCAAAAGAGCCTGGATCCTGTAGCCTTCAGGAGGGTTTATTCATGAAGGAGATAAGGAGGAATGTTAATCAGGTTTTGAGATGCAGCAAAGTTGGTTATGAACGTAACAACTTCACTGGGTCAGGCTGAACTCCACCGTAGTCTGGCTTTGTGTTTCTTTCAATTATCAACTATATGCCTGTAAAGTGCTTGGAGGTAGGAGATATAGCCTACTCCTGCTGTTGCTTTTTCCCAACTAAAGTATCCCAAACATTCATATCTTTTTTTTTTTTTTTTTTTTTGTAGTGAAAGCGTTTTGAGACATATGTTCATTGTTGCTGCCTTTTCTGCATTTTTCCAGCCCTGTTAACCATCCTATATCAAAGGCAATCATTACTAGGTTACACACTGCTCTAGATGTGACTATTCCATCTGTCAGGGCCAGCCTGACTGGAACAGTGATAAAGCTGACACAAAGCTGTCACGAAGCAAAAGTGTCTTTATTTTCTTTCCTAAATAGGCAAGTCACATTAAATGCATTAAGCCATGTGAAGTCAGCGCTGGGAGCATCCGCCTTCCAGCGCTGCCTTTAATCCTACGGACCCACCCCCTAATTAGCCATGGTTATCCCCCTATTATCCCATTTCCTCTTATGTTAATCCCCCGCCAGCATCCGGCATAGGTGGCCATGGTTTGTGCCGAGCCATGTTCCGTCCGTCCGATCCGATCCGACCTTCCTCCCCACCCCCCAGTGTACAGAACCCTGCCAGTCTTGTAACGGCCCGTCAGCTGTGCTGTGGTGGTCTGTCGCCTGAGACACAGCTGTGGAACAGAGTAGTGGAGCAAGGGTTTCCCGTCTCCACCCAGGTCTGTCACTGATCATCTGGGACCAGCTGAGAGGCGCAATAGCTCTCCAGCACCTCCCATACAGTGGTAGGTGTCATCCCGGCCGGTTGTTACTGTCCCTGCCGTTGCGACGGCTGGCTCCCTCACCTCATTGCCCTCCCCCACATCAGTGGCAAGCCCGGGAGCTGGGCTCGACACCATCATTTTGTAAAAGGACATTATGTTGTTGGCAGTTTTATTTTTAGTTCCTTTTCTTAGTTCCTTTCTTAATGATTTATCTGAATGGAATGTGGATGCTTCACAGCTGCCGAACACGTCTTTATTCCTCTATCAAACATCCTAACCCCAAATCTTTTCCCTGGTTAGGTAACTGATAGCTGAGATCCCTTGACACTCGTTTGGTAATATTGCATGTGAAAATGAATTTGGAATAGTAGTTGATGAATACAAATTTCAGGTAGCCCTTGACTTTCAACAATTCAGTGATCGTTCGAAGTTTCAACAGCATTGAAAAAAGTGACTTACGACCGTTTCTCATACTTACGACCGTTGTGGCATCCCCATAGTCATGTGATCAAAATTCACACATTTGGCAACTGGGTTGTATTTATGACGGTGTCCCGGAGTCATAGGATTTCCTTTTGCGACCTTCTGACCATCAAAGTCAATGGGGAAAATAGATTTGCTTAACAACCGTGCAACTAACTTTAATAACTGCGGCAATAAAGGTCATAAAATGGGACAAAACTCGTTTTAACAAATGTCTCGCTTGGCAGCAGAAAGTTTGGGCTCAATTGTGGTCGTAATTCAAGGACTACCTGCACCGCATTGCAATACAGGTAGTCCTTTCCTTACAACCATTCATTTAGTGACTGTTCAAAAGTTACAATGCCACTGAAAAAAAAGTTACTTACCACCAGTCCCTGCACGTATGACCATTGTAGCATCCCTACGGTCACATGATTTGGGTGCTTGGCAACTGACATATATTAAAACAGTTACAGCTTCCCTGGGTAATGTGAAATCACATTTGTGACTTTCGTAAAATTGGTTGCAATTCACTTAACAACTGCCTTGCTTAGCAATGGAAAGTCTGGTCCCAATTGTGGTCGTAAACTGAGGACTAACTGAACATCTGTGTTTTGTTTTGTTTTGTTTTTTAAAAAGAGAGTTTGCAAATTTAAAACAGAACAGCCACAAACCTTCCACATTACAGGAGTAGATCCATCCTATTCCACTTTGTCCCTATTGAGGTCTGAATTGCATTCTAGGTCCCCATCCGAAGAAAGGTTGAGTCAGGCTAAGAGAAGAGCATTCTTTAAAATGTATTAAGCGTAAAGCACTTCAGGTTCATGTGCGCTTACAATCATTTGTCAGGTTGGAAGAGGAAGATAAGTTGTTGAACGCCGAGAGTTACTACAAGAAGGCTTTAAACATAGATGAAAGCTTTCAAGAAGCTGAAGAGGCCTTGTTGAAGCTCCGTCAACAGATACAGGTGATTCTTTACTTTCTGTTAGTTGACTAAAGTAAATTGCCAATGTCATACTCAAGAAGCAAATTACGTGTTGGACTTTCCCCCCCACCCCCCTCTGGTCTGCAATCCCTTGTGCCTGAGGAAGCGTTTTGTACTAGTCAAAGCTAAATTGTTTTTTTTTTTTTATCTCACGTGGCCTTGGTCAGGGACACCTGACGGAGCAGGCAAGCGGAATACACAGCCCTGAAGCATTTTAATCGTGGGCATAATATGGTTTATAAAGATCTGTGATCTACAGAGTTAACTTTTGGCATACCTTCAAAAATTGAGCCATGGTGGCACAGTGGTTCGAGCGCAGCAGGCTACTTCCGCTGCCTGCCAGCTGCCTGCCAGTTTGGCAGTTCGAATCTCATCAGGCTCAAGGTTGACTCAGCCTTCCATCCTTCTGAGGTGGATCAAATGAGCACCCAAATTGTTGGGGGCAATATGCTGACTGTAAACCGCTTAGAGAGGGATGTAAAGTGGTATATAAGTCTAAGTCGGGTGGGCAACCTTAAAACACTCAAAGAGCCACAAAGGTCCTAATCAGAAGCCCCCCATCAATTCTGGAGCTGACCGGAAGTCCAGTTCCCCCCACCATAGAGTCTCCTCCTAGCGTGGCATCCTTTTTCCTCTACCTGTCCTAACCGAAAGCCCTATCAATTGTGGAGCCGACCAGCGACAGGGAGCCACAGCAGAGGGATGAAAGAGCCACATGTGGCTCCAGAGCCGCAGGTTGCCGACCTCTGGTCTAAGTGCTATTGCTACTGCTGTTTATTAACCAGGATTTTGTGGATCGGAGGTTTTATTGTTGTTAATTATTATAATGCGTATTGGAAAGAGGCCGTGGGTCAACTGTGTATGTGCCTGTCTGCAACGTTTTCTGTGAGGTGAAGAGAGGTACATGTGAGAAGTGTTAAGGGGTCATGTCTTTTTATCCACAAATTTTTTCCATTTAATGTGACAGCAAAAAAGTAATGGGTGAATGGAAGTGTTTGAATATAAAAAAAGGGGATAAAATGCCCACTTCTGCTCTGCTTTCCTTGGTGGGGGTCCAGTAGTTAGAACGTCCTTCTGAGCACGCACATACAAGGCCTGGCAGGGTGTTCTCCTGTAATACTGATGATACGTTTCTCTCCAATGCATTTTCCTCCGAACTGGAACTGTTGCTGCTGTGTCTGACCTCTCTGGTGCTGCTCATCACCAACAACCCCTGTGGAATACGATTCCGTGTGTAAACTGTGCATCAAACTGGGCTGTGATACCGTTGCCACATGGTTTGTATTCATACATGGCCCTTTTCAATTCTGTTTTGATGGGAATTGCATTTTACGTCTAAATTCAAATAATGGCACATTCCTTATTAATTTCTGTTCGGTTGATTATTCTTTGTGACCAACTATTTTCCTGGTTGCCATATTAACCTTCCATTCATACTTCCCGGATTGCTAATGTTGGGTTACGGGATACCAAATAACCTGTACTTTTTTTTTCTTCTTCTCTTTTGCCTTTTAAAATTTGGGCTACAAACTACAACATGAACTGTAAATACCATGCTCATTCATTCCTATCGCTTAACCATCCTTTGTAATTATTTTTTTTTCCTTTAATATTTCTATTTTATTTTATTTTATTTGCACATGGTTCCTTTGGGATCTCTGTAAATTTTGTATGTTGCGGGTTGGGATGGGACTCATTTGTTATAACTTGTTAATACCATATTTTTGATGTTGGGATTTAAAAAAGAAATCTCTGGAAATTAGAGAGAAACAAGCTGCAAAAGAAGAGAGGCAGAAAGAAAAGAAAGTAGAAACAAGTGCAGAAAAACTGCGTAAACTCTTAAAAGAAGAAAAAAGGTAACCTGTTTTAATTTATCTAGTGTCTCATACCTACCTGTGTGTGTCCATACAGCTTTTCTTACATAAACCATAGAGCAATCTGATGCTGTAAGTATAATAACAATTCACTGTTGATGCTGCTTTTTTGTTTTCTCATGTGATATTTTTTCCTCAAATGTTTTTTTTATTTATAAAGAAGGTACTGCAAGCAATTTACTTTACAATGAAAGAGTAGTTCTAGGCAGTGGTGAAATGTAAAATTTGTTACTACCGGTTCTGTGGGCGTGGCTTGGTGGGAAGGGGTAATGTGACTGAGTGGACGTGGCCAACTTTTTTTTTTTTTTTTTTACTTTTAAAAGCATTTTTTCTACCTCTTCGACCAAAGAGGTTGTTAAAAAAATGCTTTTTAAAAACCTCTGACGATCAGGCAACTCAGCTGGGATCGTCAGAGACTTTTAAAAGCATTTTTTCTACAACCTCTTCGGCCAAAGAGGTTGTAGAAAAAATGCTTTTAAAAATAAAATAAAAAAGCCTGATGATCGCGCGACTCAGCTCGGCACGTGGGGGGGAGGGATTTTTGCTACTGTTTCTCCGAACCACTCGCTGCCATCACTACAGGATTGGGAGATCTGGTCCGAACTGGGAACATTTCACCCCTGGTTCTAGGGCAGTGTTTTTCAAACTTGGCAACTTTTAAGATGTGTGGATTTCAACTCAGAAATAATAGCAGAATTAATTTCTTCTCTTGCTGCTTTGTACATATGAGAGTATAATCACTTGTACTGAAGAGTGGAATGGGACAATTTACCACAGCCAACTTGCTGCGGCCAACTTGCCACAGGACAATTCGCCATGGCCAACTTGCCATTGGACAACTCACTGCACTACAATCTAACCATTCTATTTACTTATTTCAAATAAATGAAAAATTATTTTAATTTTTACCATTCGCATATCATTCTGTCCCTCCTTTTGCATCCATTCTTTAATGATTCTATTTCACCATTTCTTTGATATTGGCGTAACTCTTGTCCCGCAGCGAGTTGTCCTGCATCAGGTTGGCCATGGAAAGTTGGCCATAAAAAGTTGGCTATGGCGAATTGTCATAGACCCCTGAAGAGCCATGGTGGTACAGTGGTTAGAATGCAGTACTGCAGGCTACTTCTGCTGACTGCTGGCTGCCAGCAGTTTGGTAGCTCAATCCCGACCAGCTCAAGATTGACTCTGCCTTCCATCCTTCCGAGGTCAGTAAAATGAGGACTCATATTGTTGGGGGCGATATGCTGACTCTGCTTTACAGCTCTCTAAGCGGTTTACAATGTGAAGCGGTATATAGCAATAGCACTTAGATTTATATACCGCTTCACAGTGCTTTATAGCCCTCTCTGAGCGGTTTACAGAGTCATCATTTCGGCCCCAACAATCTGGGTCCTCATTTTACCGACCTCGGAAAGATGGAAGGCTGAGTTAACCTTGACCTTGTGAGAACTGAACTGCCGAACGGCTGGCAGCCGGCAATCAGAAGTAGCCTGCAGTACTGCATTCTAACCACTGTGCCACCATGGCTCTTATAAGTCTTTATTGCTATTGCTATTGCTATTGTACTGAATATCAGTACAATACAGGTATCAGTACAATACAGGTATCATGGAAATTGTTGGGTTGCACACTGGCTAATGTACAGATAGTCCTCAGGATGCATCCATACTAGGCATGTCTAGTATGTACATATGTATGTATGTATATGCAACATTACAATGTAGTTCTGGTCTCTGATAGGAAATGTTGATCTTATGATAGATTCTGTGTAGTAGAAAAATATGAAGTCTGTGGTATCCTTGATGCTCTCTGAGCTTGGTTGTTTAATTGCAGATGTTTCATTACCTGACTAGATAACATCTTTAGTACTGGTGAGTGTGTGGTTTGCTCCTTGTTTATATATAGTAGCTTGTCTTGCCAGTGTTGGAGGTGTGACTTCCTCTTTGGTGTTCCTTAATTAGGATATGGTGTTCTGCTTGTTTGTTGTTAATCCCCGCTTATCTGGGTATTGGCTGCTGGAGGGGATCTGTTCTGGCTTTTTGTTTTGTTTTACTCTGAGTTTTTTAATTGTCTGTTTTGAATGATGTGTAAACATGGTTTATTTCTATATGTATGTTGATAACTGATATGTCTGAATGCTAAACTTCCAGGAATTCTATAGCACTTTTGAATTAAGCTTGTTCTAGGATGCTTAGGGTAGCAGGGCAAGCTATTGTCTATAAACAGGGAGCAAACCCAACACTCAATAACACTGATGATGTTACCTAGTGGGGTAATGGAATGTCTGTAAGCAAGCAAGCAAGCCCAGAGTGCACCAAGGACTCCACAGTTCAACCCTGAGCTATGTGTACCCTCTTCTACATGAAGTCTAGTGGTAGTAGTTGGGTTTTCAGGTATGCCTGCCTGAAAACTTTTAAAACTAACTTGTATACTCATTTAGTTGAAAGAAACCCAGAGTTTTGCCCTTCTAGTCAAACAATGTCCTCGTATTTTTTCCTATTGATACCCAAACTTTTGTTAGCTCAGCAGCTGAAACTTTCGCACATCCCCATTGTGAAATTTAATCGCAGTGCCTCATGATGAATTAAAACTTTTAGGTTGAAGAAGAAAAGAAAAAAGTCAACTTCCTCTTCGTCCTGTGATCCTTCATCAGACGAGTCTTCTTCCTCCTCCTCCTCCTCCTCTTCCTCCTCCTCTTCCTCTTCCTCCTCCTCTTCCGATAACGAAAAGCGTAAGAAAAGGAGTCGGAACCGGTCTGAATCCTCCTGCAGCTCTAAAAAACACACCTCTAGGATGTTTCCCCATCCGAGCGGGAAAGAGGACAGCTATTCCCCTCCCGCCAATACCTCTGCTTCTTTCCTTAACCAAAAGCACGAAGTGGAAAAATTGTTAGCGAGGCAAGACAGGCTAGCCAATCAGAAACCCGAGGTAAGGAACAGAGAAGGGGATTGCGCGTTTTTAAAGATGTATGCCGAAGATGACCTCTGTGGAGGTAAGTTTGAAGATTCTAGAGATTCCCGCCATCACTCCAAGACTTGGGCAAATAGTAGTAGCAAGATTGAAAGACAGAGTAGATCAGACCGAGCTTTGTCTAATAGGAGGGATAGCACGGGCTCCTACCACAGACAAGCTGATGACAGAAATAAGGCAAGTGATTCAGGAAGGCTGGAAAAAGAACCGGGCAGGAGGGAAGGTTATCACAAGTTCAGCCCAAGCCAAGCCAAGTACTCCACGTCCCCCACGGGGTCGGATTACTCTTCCAAATCCGCCGAACGTTACAAACAGTATACCAGTCGATGGATGAATGAACCTAGTAGATACAATGTGGATGGTAGAGCCGAGGCGGCCAAGGGTAAATGTGAGAAAGAATCCAAGAACAGGGAAAGAGACGCTCCAAGGGCCAAAGGAGGAGATGAGGAAGCTTTGCTGAACGGGAAAGAACCATTAGGCAGTGGTGCTAAAAAACAGCTGCCTCAGAACTTACTCAATATATTTAATCAGATTGCTGAATTTGAAAGGGAAAAAGGAAGCAAGCAGAAAAATCAGTGAGTTGAAATATTAAGTCCAGTGCAGGAAAGCATCTGCTCTTAATCACTTGGCAAGTTTATATTCTTTTAAATTTTTCATTTAAATTTGCTTGTTAGATATTGATTTAAACGGGGGGTTGTTCATCCTTGGCAAATTTTAAGATTTGTGGTCTTCCAACTCCCAGAATTCCTCAGCCAGCGTAAGAATTGCCTGGGGAATTCTGGGAGTTTAAGTCCACAAGTTTTTATGGTTGTCAAATTGATAAATATGCAAGAGTTGTATTTTTTTTTCCAATTGAGTTTCTTATGCTGTTAGGGTATTAAGGTACGGTGGCATGCCTGGCTGAACAACGTTTAAGGCTGCCACCTGTGCTATCTGGCATCAAAATTGCACTTTAAAACATTTCCCCACCCCCCTCCACAAGGTACAGATGACTGTTACTTTGTACTGTTAATAATATAACCATGTATTGATAAAATAAATTAATTGAAAATATTTTAATGTATATCATCAATGTATATAGTCTGTCTTACTATTAAATTTTTTTACAAAAATATTACTGCTCCCCAAATTTTAATTCAGAACTTGCAAAAATAAAAGTATGTGATAACGGCAGTTATGCCTGGCGTAAGCCTCTGTTAACGCTAAAGGCCAAAGGTTTTGTGTTCAAGTGTTTTTATGTGTTGCTTCATTCCTGTACATCTCATGTTTTCCCAACTGGTATTCACTGACAGAACAGAAGAGACAAGGAGTCAGGTTGGCTTGAATAAGGAAAGCCTCTAAAATGCCATGTGGAGTTACTACTGGCAACCAGGGGTGGGCTTCAAAAATTTTAGCAAGGGGTTCTCTGCCCGGTTGTTGGGTGGGCTTGGCCATGGTGGGCGTGGTCTAGTCAGCCTCCTGCATCATGGCGGGGGGGGAGCGGGTGTTTTGCCCCCCACCGGGCTCCAGAGCCTTTCCTTGAACCTCCGGGAGGGCAAAAACGGCCTCCCCAGGCTCCAGAGGCCCGTTTCTGGCCTTCCCAAACTTCCGGTAAGCCTGTTTTTCGCCCTCCCCAAGCCTTCACGCGCACCCTGCATTTACCTGCATCCAAAACGGGCCACATGGGGACTCCTGGGAGGGGCGGGGTGGGTGGGGCCAGCCAGGAGTGGGATTTGGGAGGTTCTCCGAATTGCAAAGAATCTTAGCTAGAGGTTCTCATGAATCCCCAGCAGTCCACCCCTGCTGGCAACCCCTAAGGAGGATAGTTGGGAGGTTTGGAGTGATAAGCAATACAGGAGGATTGACTGAGAGAGGGAATGCAGTTGGGCCGGGGTGTCAAACTTACAACCCGCAGGCCGGATGCATCACACGCTAGCCACGCCCACCGTTTTAGCAAAAGGGGAAAAGGTCTTGATACGTCATGTGTGTCAGCCTCCTCTGGAACCACCTGTGCTTCGCCGGAGTGTCAGAAACTCCTCGACAATGTGACGACATGGCAATGCCAGTTTGACACCTGCGGTAGGGTGACCCAGATATATTCAATACATAAATGCTACAGGGAACTGGTGCTCTGCTTGGATACGAAGCTCAAATAGGGCTTTAAATGACTGTGCTCTGGAATAGGCCCAGCAACCTTTAGTAAGTGTGAACAGTAGTTTTATTTTGCTTTTAGAAGATGTGGTATTTTGGAGCAAAGCCAGATGATGTTTTAAGAAATTCATGGCATAGAAATCCATGGTAGATCTTACTTCACCCACCAGGTCACTGGGTAGTTGACCAATAAGCAGGACACTTTTTAAGGTATTCCTGCAGGAAAAGTGGGAGTTCACAGGAATGACTTTGAGTTTAAAAAGAGTGTGCGTTCTTAGCAATTAGTAGCTCCCAAGCAGAGGAAAAAGAAGGTACTATATTGGAATTCATTCAATGACACCCCTGCTTTAGATGGTCCTGGAGAAGTTCTAGCAGCTGTTATCTTAGACATGTTTGCTGGGAATTATGGGAGTTCTCATTCAGCAACACCTGAAATTTAGGGGTGCTCTAGTTCAAATTCAAGTGGGAGGACTGAAAAAGTGTTAAATATACATTTCTAAATGAATTATGGAGGAGTGGTGAGGGTGTGGCTTTTTACAAACATTCTTACCAGTTTTTATTGTTAAGGCTTAGGTTTTACTATAAAAATAAAACTGAGTTCCTCCTAAAACATTTATTCCAAGTGAAAATAATTCATTCACTATTACATAAATTAATTTTAGTTGTGTAGTCAAACATGCTGTAGCTTAGCAGATAACTCTGAATTCTTAAAAACTTTGAATGCAACAGAAAAAAAAACTAATATGGGCTTTTACTACGAGAGGATGATGTGGGGCTACTCTGGGTAGAAGGATGAGAAGGTGGACCTGGAGGTTCAGGACTGGAGTCCATAGTCAGAGATACAACTTTGGCATGTGGGTGACTGGAAGATGAGCTCTTAAAGGACCTAGAAAACAAGGACGCAATTACATTACTCAAAAATCATGCAAGTGAAATACAAAATAAAACCCTATGTTCTTATCACCATAAAGAATGCATTGTCAAATTATCATATGAATGGTAAGCTATTTTAAATTTCTTCAGTTGCCAATGAAACCCACTTTTGCCCCAAAATGTATGGGAATGTTTCTGAACTCGACATCAGAGTCTGCGAGGATAATCGGATAAAACCTGTTAACAAGTCTGGTAGTTATTACACTGTTTTCAACATATTTAGAGTTCAATTTCTATGGTAGTTCCTGGATTGTTCCCCCCCCCCCCCACCTCCTCCCTATTTTTAAAGATGGGATTGTTTGTGTTCCTTTGCTTAACTAAGATACACTTTATCTATTCCTGGAGATTTACAATAGGTAGGTAGAAATATGATTGGGAAGTAGCTATTCCAAGTTTCAATCTTTCTCCCTCATACTCTTCACAATCATCTGGCCTATTTTGATTAGGCGCCTGTTTGGCCCAGTGTGGTTTCAGAAGGTTTTCTATATGTCCTGACATGTATTTTGGCCAAGACCCTCATTGCTGCTAGGAATGAGCAGGAGATACGAGTGCTGAACTGAATTGTGCCTGCATGGACTCTCTATACGTGGATCTTGTAGAGTGTCATGGTTTATTGAATAGCTCAGACATGAATCAACACAAGAGAAGTCCAGAGCACCACTGGAGGAAGGCAAAGATTGAAGCCAATAGCGCACAATATAGCGAACCTATATTGGGACTAACTGGCGATAAGGGTGGGAAAGCATACTCTGCTCTTTTTACATCTGCAGATAGCCACTTAGCCCTGTTTCGGGTGACCAAGTCCCTCCTTGGTAAGGAGAAGCTGGGGCAGCTCTTGGGGTGGGGGAGGGGGCTACTGTGAGGAATCTCAGCAAGTGTCAGTCACTCAACTTTATTCAGATCCTTTGAAAATGACAGGCAACCCTGTTATCTGAGAAGAGTTTGAGCGGGTTGATCCTGAGGAAGTGGACAGGTGAGCTTGGCCACCTGTGTGTTAGACCAATGCCTCTCCTAGTTGATTAAGGCTTTCTGGAAGGTGACATGTGCCTGGATCCAAGTGGTGGTTAAAGGGAGAGAGGGTGATACCATCTGCTTTGAAGAGGGGGTAGTGCACCTCCTTTTCAAGAGGTCATCTTAGACCCAGCCATGCTAGACCACTTTTGTCCAGTCTTCTACCTTCCCTGTTTAGGAAAGATTGTTGAGAGGTTTCAGAAGGTCCTGACTTAAGCAAATCAGGACCTTTTCCAGTCTGCATTCAGGCCAAGATATAGCACTGAGACCTTTGGAGAGCTCGGGACAGGTGTGCAATTGCCCTGTTATCTTGGATCTCTCAAGCAGTTTTCAGCATCACCAACCCATGTTATGGGCTAACTTTGGGAGTTGAGAATGGGAAGTCCTGTTTTATGATGGTTCTCCACCTTTTTCTGTGGCTGATTTTAATGGGTGTTGGGGGGGGAGGTTGAAATTGAGATCCCTTCAGTGTCTCGGGGCTTGTGTCTTTTCCCTCTCCTCCTTTAACAGCATAGGATGCAGTAGTATCAAGTCATGGGCAACCTCTTTATAATCCCGTCTCTAAGCATATTTGTGGCTACGTTATTTGACTCAGAGGTGTCACTCACGCGCTGGAAGTTGAGCCATGAAGAGTTCGAACACTGAGGTGAGAAGCGGAAACTGAAGGAAGATGTAATGAAGCCTGCCAACGAATAAATGGAGGATTGATGAAGTCTGCTATAAATCCATAGGAATAAAAACACTGCCTTTATTTTACAGTGCTAATTAAAATGGCTGCATTGCTTAGCAAAGTACTGAGTTATTCCAGCTTCTCTACTACTCTACCTTCATTTCTAATAATTCTACTAACTTTTTGCTTCATCTTTACTATGCTAAATTAAAATGAATATGGTTTCAAGTTGATTTATCACCAAGCAGAATTAGGGCATATCTGATATTGATGATACGGCAAGCTGCAATTATTGTAAAACAGAATCTCTTTCATTTCATAAATCAGCATTCCTCAATCTGATGGCCTATAAATACTGTGTGTTGAGGTTAAAGGTCCAGATTTTCCAGCCAGCACGAGGAGCCATAATGGCATAGTGGTTAGAATGCAGTACAGGTAGTCCTTCAGTTACAAATGTAATGGAGCCTGCCCATTCCATTCGTAACCTAAGGATTCGTGGGAGTGAATCTCGTACCTTGAACGGGATCACTCCCTCCTTTCCCCCACACACTTGCTAATCGAATGCGAAGCTCGTTAAGTGCATGAGGTATTTCAGGGTGGGGAAGGCCAGGGGGGGCCTAGTGATGGAATAGGCCATCTACCCAAGACCACCCAAGGCCTCCACGACCCACTGAAATACCTCATGCTCCCCACAATTGTTTTCCTCCCCCCAACCTGCCGCACCGGGTCACTTACCTTGTGAAGATGTAGCAAGCAGTCTGCTCTCCAGCCTCTCAGCTGCTTGCACCCCTCCAACTCGTCAGGCCTCCTCAGGCCTCACCCAGCATGTTGCCAGCCGAAATGGAGCTTCTGAGGGGCAGATGCACCTCTCAGAAGCTCCATTTTGGTAGGCAACATCCAGGACGAATGTTGCAGAGCCTCTGCGGTTGTTCATAAGGACGAATGTTGCAGAGCCTCTGCGGTTGTTCGTAAGGGCGAACAACTGCTATGGTGCTGCAAGATTCATAGTTTCGGAACTTGTTCATAAATGCTAGGGGGGCTTATCGCGTAAATTCAAACATTCACTAAGAGAATGCTCATAACCCAGGGATTTTATTTATTTATTTATTTATTTTTCATATTTGTATACCGCCCTACTCCCGAAGGACTCAGGGCGGTGAACAGCCATAATAAATACAAATACATATAGAAGTTAAAAACTATTAAGAAACAGATTAATTTAGGCTCAAAGATTAAAAAACATCCAAATTTATCTAAAGAGGTTTAAAACCCAATTTAAAAGACAGTTTAAAAGCCAATTAAAAAGGGAGAGTTAGGCCAGACCAGCTTGTTGGAATAGAAATGTTTTCAGGGCTCGGCGGAAAATGCGTAAGTCTTGGATGTTTCGTAACTCCGGGGGAAGCCCATTCCAGATGGTAGGTGCCCCCACAGAAAAGGCTCTCCCCCTGGGGGCCGTCAGTCGACATTGTTTGGCCGACGGCACCCTGAGGAGTCCCTCTCTATGGGAGCGAACTGGTCGGTGAGAGGCTATTGGTGGCAGGAGGCGGTCTCGTAAGTACCCTGGTCCTGAGCCATGGAGCGCTCTAAAGATAGTAACCAAAACCTTGAAGCGCACCCGGAAGACTACTGGGAGCCAGTGCAGCTCGCGCAGGAGGGGGGTTACATGAGAGCACCACATTGCTCCCATTACCACCCGCGCGGCCGCATTCTGGACCAGTTGGAGCCTTCGGGTGCTTCTCAAGGGGAGCCCCATGTAGAGAGCATTACAATAATCCAGGCGTGAGGTGACAAGGCTGTGAGTGACCGTGCGTAACGAGTCCCGATCCAGAAAGGGATGCAACTGGCGAATCAGGCGAACCTGATAAAAAGTCCTCCTGGCTACGGCCGTCATATGCTCTTCAAAAGACAGCCGTGAGTCCAGGAGGATGCCCAAGTTGTGAACCCCATCTGTGGGGGCCAACGACTCGCCCCCAATAGTCAGAGATGGCGCCAACTGACTATATCGGGACGACGGAAACCACAGCCACTCGGTCTTGGATGGGTTGAGTCTGAGTTTGTTCCTCCCCATCCAGATCCGTACGGCCTCCAGGCACCGGGACATCACCTCGAGGGCATCATTGGGGTGGTCTGGTTACCTGTACTGCAAGCTTATTCACTGCCAAGAGTTTGATTCTGACCAACTCAAGGTTGACTCAACCTTCCATCTTTCCAAGGTGGGTAAAATGAGGAGCCAGATTGTTGTGGGCAATATGCTGATTCTGTAAACTGCTTAGAGAGGGCTATAAAGCAATGTGAATTGGTATATAAGTCTAAGTGCTATTGCTATGATGAACACATTAGAGATACTTTTTAAAACTGATCCAGAGTGATATTTTCACACTTACTAAGGGACCAGCATATGCATTTTTGCATTAAATTAAGATTGATTAAAAGAACTAAAGTGATACCTGTCCAAAGTATTTTTGGAAGACTTTATGTAATTCTGGATATGCTTCTGAAACATCAATCAGCATTTTATCTACGTATTTGCTGAAGTCCTTCAGTGCACGAAGTTCGATGTCTTTTTCTTCTGGGGTTTGTAACTGAGTGTCCTTTAGTGTTCGGATTTCTCGGGTTAATCGGGAAACCTTTTTAGACATGCAGAAAAAGATTTAAAGGAGAATATTAGATGTTAAAATACCAGTTAACTTTTATATTAAAATGTTTTATTTTAGCTACAACCAATCATGTTTACCCTAACTATGATTTTACTGGGTTCTAAATTAAACTGAATATATTATAGTAGTTTAAACTAACCTGTTTTGAGACTCTTTCTATTCTGGGCTTCTGATCATCTATTTCTCTGATTAATTTCAAAAAAATTGCATGTTTATCTTTTATTTTTTCCTGGAGAAGGACCTCTTTTTTCACAAGAGTATCAAGATTATTTTGCATCGTCTAGAAAAACAAATGCATGTGTAAGTCTGTTTAGAAACTTCTTTGAAACTATCCAATCAACGATCACTATAACATAAAATAAATATGAATAAACACAATAGCTTGAATATGCATTACGAACTCTCTCTAGAAGATATAACCCAGAAACAATTAATAAAAACAACCTGCTATTTTTATTATTTTTTAGGTGAAGCTAAAAAAATTACTTTGTTCATATATCAACTTTGAAAACTTGCTTTTGATGGACTATGGCTCACAGATGGCGAACCTTTTCGGCACTCACGTGGAAACCTAACCCACTTGTTGGGGCCGCACTCCGTAAAAGCAGAATTTCTGGGTTCTAGTGCACATGTGCGCCCAATGATAAGTTGGCTGGCGCGCATGCACAGGCCAGTTTTCAGCCCTGCCGCACACGCGAAGAACAGCTTATCATCACACGCATGTGCGCCAGAAACCCAGAAGACAAACAGGTAAGGTACCACGTGCTGGGCAACATGGCTTCGTGTGCCACTTTGGACACATGTGCCCTAGATTCGCCATCACGGGACTATGTCAATACAAGTAGTCCTTGACTTACCACGGTTCATTTAGCGAACATTCAAAGTTACAGAAGAACTGAAAAAAGTGACTTATGATAATTTTTCACAGTTACGACCATTGCAGTATCCCCATGGTCACATGATCAAAATTCAGGCACTTGGCAACTCATATTTATGACAGTTGCAGTGTCCCAGGGTCACGTGATCCCCTTTTGTGACCTTCTGACAAGCAAAGTCAATGGGGAAGCAAGGTTCACTTAACAACTGTGTTACTAACTTAACAACTGCAGTGATTCACTTAAACACTGTGGCAAGAAAGGTCATAAAATGGGGGCAAAACTTACTTAACAAATGTCTCACTTAGCAACAGGAATTTTGGACTCCATTGTGGTCATAAAATCAAGGACTACTTATATCTATTTAAGAATAAAAATGTATAAAATATAAAATGCACATAAGTAACTGTATTTAGGCAGTTCTGGTGTGAGAGAAATGTATCATCTTTACACATTTGAGACTGCAGTTTACTGTCATATTTCCCACAGCATGAGCCACGGTGGCGCAGTGGTTAAGAGTGCAGTACTACAGGCTACTTCTGCTGACTGCCGGCTGACTGCAATTTGGCAATTCAAATCTCACCAGGCTCCAGGTTGCTAACTCTGAAAACGGCTTAGGGCTGTAAAGCACTGTAAAGTGGTATATAAGTGCTACTGCTGCAATTACTACTACTAAATGCCCACCTAAAATATGCAACCTGCACACTGATTTTGAGCTTAATTGCACCAGTCATGATGCAGATCTAAAGCCACCTGTAGGAATGTCGAAAAACAGCCCTTCTGTGACACAAGTCCAGCACTTTCATGTTTGTGTGATATCATAATATACAAAGAACGTAGACAGAATAGTGTTCTAAGAGAAAATAAATTTGGATCTGAAGAAAAGGATCTTCCAGTCACCTCTTTACCTGAATATCCTCTTGAAGCTCCTTGATCTGCCTTCGCTTATATCGATGTTTCTCATCAGTAGCTCTCTTTTCTTCTTCCAGTTTTGTTTTCTCTTTATACTCTTCACCTATGAAGTATTACTGGATATTGAAGACACTATGTGGAGGCTACTTAGGTCTACTTTCTAACATAATGAAATGGATACAGCTAGCCTGCAATAACACTTCCAATATGGAATACGTTATACAAACTTGCATTTGTATGCAAATGAATGGATGCAAATGAATGGATAATGCAATGAATTCAATGTCAATGGGCTTTTGAAGACATTTGAGCCATTACTTAATTATCATTTAGTTAGTTCCAGATTGTTTAGATAAACTTTCACTTTTTTAAAAAAAAATCATTTCCTTTTCATGCTTAACATTCTTTCAAGAAATCTTATATACTAATTATAATGATGTATGATCATAAATAATAGAGCCAGCAGAGGGAGCAAAAGCTAAAAGAAAATAGCTTTCCAGAACTACATTACTCTGAAGTTGTACTGTAGTATTAGGGCACTATGAATAGGGAAGATTTTGTATTTTAAATAATCTTTCAATTAAATACTTTCTGTCTCATTCTAAGTGCAGAATTCGCTGTCCTTCACTGTAAATATTTTTTATTCTTTTGGTAATACTTCATAATATGAAAAATTGCTTCTCAAATCAAAAGAAAAAGCTATTTGGCTAAAAGCCATTTGTATTTCAGTTCCCAGTACCATGTGTTTTTACAAGATTCTTTCTTAATAGGGATTTGGCGGGCCATATTAAGTTAAATATTTTTGAAACCTTTACGATCAACTCCTTCTTTCCCTGCAGTTGTGATTTACCCAACATGTTCATTTCTGGCTGTTTTCAAGTGATTGCACTGTGTAGACTTTAAAGAAGAATATTTGTAGCTCAGGATTGAAATGAGGGGTCCTTGGCACTCTCTGAGTTTGCTTGTTTTCTTTCTTATTACCCAATTAAGTAACATCATCAATGCTAGTTAATTCTATATACGTTATACATAACTAGCATTTTAGCTAGTCTAAGACATGAGAGCTAGTATAGATGGCCAAATACTAGTGAGATTATTCTCTTGGCAACTGTATATTGTAGACGTCAAAAGTATGGATCATCTATGCCTAGCACTGCCAAGTCACCAAAACAGCTTATGCTATATTGTATATATGCTATGTTATATTACTGCTTTATAATGCCTTGATAAGACCACATTTGGAATATTGCATCCAATTTTGGTCACAATATAAAAAATATGACTTTGGAAAAATGCAGAGAAGAGCAATAAAGATGATTGGGGGGGGTTTTGAAGGCTAAAACATATGAAGAACATTTGCAGGAATTGGGTATGTCTAGTTTAATGAAAAGAAGGAACAGGGCTGACATGATAGCAGTGTTCCAATATTGGAGGGGCTGCCACAAAGAAGAGGGGGTCAACCTATTTTTCAAAGCAATGGATGGAAGCTAGTCAAGGAGAGAAGCATCCTACAATGAAGGAGAAATTCCCTGGCAGTAAGAACAATCAACCAGTAGAACAACTTGCCTTCAGAAATTGTGAGTGCTCCAACACTGGAGGCTTTTAAGGAGGGACTGGACAACCATTTGTCTAAAATGGTATAGGGTCTCCTGCTTGAGCAGGGGGTTGGACTTGAGACTGCCCAGGTCCCTTCCAACTCTGTTATTCTGTTATATGTGATGAAGATTCCATCCTAATACATGTTGCAGTTAGGAGGAAAGGGGAAAAAAAGGTGGGGGGGGAGGGATGGTTGCCCAATCAAGCAGTTAAATTTATTTTATTTATTTATTTAATATAATTTGTATGCCGCCCTATCTCCGTAGGACTCAGGGCGACTCACAACAAAGAAAAACAAACCCAATAAAAACATAAAATACATAAATATGCATACATAAAATACATAAATGTATAAATATATAATTTAAACATATATTAAAACCCATTAAAATAATCAACCCCCCCACCCCCAGTCCAGGCTGGGCGATGTGAACAGCCATGTTTTTAATTCACGATGGAAGGTGCGAAGGTCCGGAGCCAATCAAAGCCCCAGGGGGAGTTGATTCCAAAGAGTGGGTGCACCCACAGAGAAAGCTCTACCCCTGGGAGCCGCCAGCCAACATTGTCTAGCCGACAGCACCCGCAGAAGGCCCTCCCTGTGAGAACACACCGCGCGATGGGAAGCCGTTGCTGGCTGCAGATGGTCCGACAAGTATCCTGGGCCTAAGCCATGTAAGGCTTTATAGGTCATCACCAGCACCTTGAATCTCACCCTAAATACTAACTAGTATTACTCAGTCCTGAAAATTATGAATGCAATTGAACTGGAAACATTCATTTGTAGTCTTTTACACCTGCACACATATGTATGTACAGTATGTATCTTTATCCAATTTATATCCTGCCCTTATTTCATCTACTCCAGACATATCCATACAACAGCTCTAGGAGATAAGCTATACTTTTAATAACGACTTGCCAAACGCTATCCAGAATGCCCATGGCTATCTTCTCCCCCAAAACTAGCATTGTATCACAACAGTACTGTCCTATTTGGATCTTTTCTAATCCCCAAGGGTTTATTACAAAGGCTACTCTGTTTACATATGCAGGTACCATACTCAATACAGCTCCTTCTCATCCTTCTTTGCTCTTATGCTTCGCACATAAAGCCATAATACTTACTTTTCTCTACAACTTGCTTGAATGAGTTCCTGTAGTGGCTGTTACAGTTATTAAGTACATGCAGAGTATTTTCTAGGGCTATACATTCTTTCTCAGCTTTTTGGATCTTTGCATCCAAGGTATCTCCTTCACGCTGAAGGTCTTCCTTTTCCTGGGCAGCCTTGAAATAATGTAAACATTTATGTTAAAAAGAAAAGCTGAAGTTACTTTGTGAGTAAATGTTTACGTTCTAAGTTTGTGCTTACTAACAACTTCTAATCTTATCTTCTGTTGGCCTCTTTTTCAAGTGTCTTCATTTTTCCAAGTGTCAGGGACTTTAACAATGACTCTTGCCTTCATGTTATGTATCCAATTTACGTATGTATCCATATTTAAGTTTTAGTTTTATTGTTAATCTTTCCACTGTAGGTAGTGTCTTACTTTCATTTAACACTAAATTATCTGTTCTTCGTGCAGTTCAAGGAATTCTCAAATATTTGCTCTAGCACCAGAATTCAAGGATTTAATTTCTCTTTAATAGCATTATTTCTCTTTGCTCAGCCTTCTTGATGGTCAATCATATTTTACAATCATATTTTTATAACTGAAATAAACCATGGAGTTCCTCCTACTTACTTTTGTTCTCAGAAAGATAATTCTTCACTTTAATTTTATCCCAACTTGTCAGTCTTTTTCTTAAGTAGCATCTCTTTATTTCATGGTTATAGTCAGCATCCCAATAATTTCCAAAAAAATTCTAAAATGTTTATAATTTCTAAAAAAACAGGGTTTTCAAGCTATCATATCAAATCCAAGTAAGAAGTTTACCTTTATAACATAATAAGCCTGAGTTTTCTCTTCTTCTCCTTCTGGAGGCATCATGACAATGGTAACAATTTCATATCTGCTTTTCAGTTTCGCAATTTTACTCAGCCGCTCATGAAATTCTGAACTAATTGAAGGAGAAATTGAAAAATAAGCCAACTGGAATGTTTGACAGGAAAACAGTGTTTTACCTTTTTTAAATGAATTTACAAACTGCATCAGCTGAGACTACACAGTTCTCAATGAGATGATTTTCCATAAAAAACTAGGTCTGTTTGTCCCCATTTCATTTTTGTAAAAAAGAGACAGAACATGGTTAGCAGTTAAGCTTGTAACTAAATTCTTTTCAATCAAATCTTTTAAAATCTTTGTAGTGAGCCTTCCTTTCATTTGATCCCGTGTCCTTAAATTCTGGCTAAAACATGGAAGCCTGTAAAACAAATTAGAGAAGGGCAACTGGGAACACATAATAATCCTTAACGGTGGTGGGATTCAAAATTTTTTACTACTGGTTCTGTGGGCGTGGCTTGGTGGGCATGGCATGGCTTGATGGGCGTGGCAGGGAATCTCCATTCCCATCCCACTCCAGGGGAAAGTTACTGCAAAATCCCCATTTCCTCCTGATCAGATGGGACTCAGGAGGCAGAGAATAGATGGGGGCGGGGCCAATCAGAGGTGGTATTTATCGGTTCTCCGAGCTACTCAAAATTTCTGCTACCAGTTCTCCAGAACTGGTCAGAACCTGCTGAATACCACCTCTGGTCCTTAATCATGAATGATATTAGAGGAAATCATCAAAATATTATTTGATAGTTCAACAGGATCAACATGTATCACGGAGGGACAAGACACAACATATATACTGCTTTATGGAGTATTTAAAGCATTATTGCTTTATTTAAAGCAACTCTGAGGAAGATAGTTTCTGCTTCCAGTAAGGCAGTTGATGAACCCTAAAGCAGAGTGAGTGATACAGCAGTAACTAAGGTGCACTCCCAATTCTCCCCACTTTTTCAATGAAGGAAAAAACAGTATTACATGGCAGATCTCTGCATCATGGGGATTCACTAACTATCTAGTGAATCTTACCCAGATATTTAAAGGTTGGCATTTCAGTCCTACAGCTGCAAAAGCTGCCCCCTGCTGATTATATCTTAATATTGCCACGGCTAGAAGAGAATGAGCAACAGCAGGAAACAACCTCAAATCAAATTATATGCAAGTGCCAATTAGTAATGTAATTATCAACGGAAAAACACAGAGTCTGCCTCTTTGGCGAAAGAGTAGGCTCCAGTCATACTAAATCACTCTAATTTCCTATTGCGTGGGTTGTGGATGGAGAAGGAGGGTGGGGAAAAGGCTGCCAGATCAGCTGGCTGAGTTGTTCATTTCCCAGTTGGGTTTAACCACCCGCTGCACACAGAGTCTTATTTCTTGTTATTTAAAGTTGGAGGAAACGGGGCTTTCTAGACCCTAACTTATGACTGGTAATTTCCTGTCAAGTGTTTTAGATTCTTTTCTGTTTTACATTTAAGAGAATTCCACAGGAGCGAATTTTGAGAGTAAGCATCTGCTTCTGCCATACAGGTAGTCCTTGACTTGCAATAGTTCATTTAGTTCAAACACCATTTGAAGTTACAACAGGCACTAAAAAAAGTGACTTATGGCCTTTTTCCACACTTTTGACCATTGCAGCATCCCCATGGTCACTAGGATTTACATTCAGACGCTTGACTACTGGTTCATATTTATGTTGCACCGGTTGGCGGGGTTGGGGGTGGGGGGCACCGTTCTGCAGTGGTTCTCCTCCTACCTCTCTGACCGGTCGCAATCTGTGTTGACGGGGGGGCAGCGGTCGACCCCGAGGCACCTTGCTTGTGGGGTGCCACAAGGGTCGGTCCTCTCGCCCCTTCTGTTCAACATTTATGTAAAGCCGCTGGGTGAGATCATCCGTGGCTTCGGGGTGGAGTTCCATCAGTACGCTGATGACACCCAGCTGTACATCTCCACCCCAGGCCACCCCAACGATGCCCTTGAAGTGATGTCCCAGTGCCTGGAGGCCGTGCGGGCCTGGATGGGGAGAAACAGGCTCCGACTCAACCCCTCCAAGACCGAGTGGCTGTGGCTTCCAGCGTCCCGATATAGCCAGCTGACGCCATCGCTGGCTATTGGGGGCGAATCACTCGCCCCCACGGAGAGGGCTCGCAACTTGGGCGTCCTCCTGGACGCACGGCTGTCTCTAGAAGACCATTTGACGGCCGTGGCCAGGGGGGCTTTTTATCAGGTTCGCCTGATACGCCAGTTGCGCCCCTTTCTAG
Source organism: Pituophis catenifer annectens (assembly GCF_029215685.1). Classification (NCBI taxonomy): domain Eukaryota; kingdom Metazoa; phylum Chordata; class Lepidosauria; order Squamata; family Colubridae; genus Pituophis; species Pituophis catenifer. The sequence continues at coordinate 9,022,584 of NW_027256886.1, read as the reverse complement.
ATCGGGACTCTCTACGCACAGTCACTCAGGCACTAGTCACTTCCCGCCTGGACTACTGCAACGCTCTCTACATGGGGCTCCCCCTGGGGTGCACCCGGAGGCTCCAGCTGGTCCAGAATGCGGCCGCGCGGGGGATTATGGGGGCGACGAGGCGCTCCCATGTGACACCTCTCCTGCGCGAGCTGCACTGGCTCCCGGTGGTCTTCCGGGTGCGCTTCAAGGTGTTGGTGACCACCTTTAAAGCGCTCCATGGCTTAGGGCCGGGGTACTTACGGGACCGCCTACTGCCACCAATAGCCTCCCACCGGCCAGTACGCTCGCACAGAGTGGGCCTCCTCAGGGTGCCGTCCGCCAGACAATGTCGGCTGGCGACCCCCAGGGGGAGAGCCTTCTCTGTGACGGCGCCCACCCTCTGGAATAACCTTCCCCCGGAGTTACGTATAATAACAGACCTCCGGATTTTTCGTCGGGCCCTGAAAACTTATTTATTTCAACTAGCTGGGCTGGCTTGAGCTAAATTTTAAATTGGTTTTAAATTGGGTTGTTTTAATTTACGGCCAGAATATCTAATTATTTTAATACTGTTTTTTAAATTTTGTATGCTTTGTTTTTACTTAGGCTGTGCACCGCCCTGAGTCCTATTTGGAGAAGGGCAGTATAGAAATTTAAACAAATAAATAAATAAATAAATAAATGAAGGTGGTCGTACCCCCGGGGTCATGTGACCATCTTTTGCAACCTACTAACAAGCAAAGTCAATGGAGAAGCCAGGTTCACTTAACAACCATGTTACTAACTTAATAACTGCAGTGATTCACTTAACAACTGTGGCAAGAAAGATGGTAAAACGGGGCAAAACTCACCTAACAAATTTCTCACTTGACAACATAAATTTGGGGCTCAATTGTGGTCGTAAGTCGAGGAGTACCCATACTTCTGCATTTTAATGTGAGATAAAGGAAATCTGATGGACCGCAAGAATGTTTTATAAAAAGATGAATAAATGCCATTTCAAAAAAGTTTGCAGATGAAGAGCAAGCAAATCCTAGGTTAAGCCTACCCTCAACAGAGACTTCACTGGCAGACCTTTGACCAAATAGTAGCCGAGTTCAACATGTCATACTAAGCTAGAAAGTGTTTCATTTACCTCTGTCTTTCACCCAATTTTTATGCTTTGGACTTAGCGTGTTATGCTAATCAGACTTCTATGGCCTGTTCACTGAATCAAAGCAAGAAACTACGGCTTAGGTGATACGACACCCCTGAGAAGTTAAATGAGAGGTTTTGCAGCATTTTCAAGGAGAATGTGGAATAATGCAGTAAGAAAATAAAGCGTACTGTCAACTACTGATGGGGTGGAAAACAGGCTGAGCATTCTCTAACCACTAAGAAATGGACAAGTTGTTCTTCCATGCAGTTTAAGAGGCTGTTGAAATATTAGTTATTAGGAGAGGCTCAAAGGCGGAATACATGACCTAGGCAATTGTTACAGAGTCTCTGAATACTAGATACTCCCTTGAAAGCAGACACTGCTTCTCAGCTTCGTGGTGATTTACCTCAGAGTCTGACGCTCTTGCTCAATGAGTCGTGTCTGAGTCTCAATCATTTCCTTATGAACTTTGATATCAGCTATTCTCTCCTCCATTGCTGTTTTTAACTGCTGCTTCCGTTTCTCGAGGGAGAGCACTTTCTCTGCCTTATTGTACAGCAAATCTCTTACCCGTTTCAGTTCCAGCTTTAAGAGGTTGTCTTCAATCATCAGATCCTTCCAGTGATAGAACAGAAAGAATATGTGCATCACTGAGGTCAGATGCAAGTCCCAGCCTTTGGGTGATGACATCATAGCACACATGTTGTCATTTGCTCTACCCGACTCCCCTCAGATGCCTAGGCTTATAAAAATATAACTTTTGTTTTGAAACCATTGAAGAGGATAAATGCCCGCAAGTATGATGTGGAAATATACAAATTAGTCTGTCAGCACAAACCAAAACAGTCATTTCAGACAGCAAAGTTGTTACGTATTAAGCACTTTTTTCAAAACACTTATACTTAGCACTTCAAAAATAATAATCACACCTGCTTTTCTGCTCTGGCTTTTTTTAATAACTTGTCCGATTTATCTGTGAAAAGGTTTATCTCATCCAGTCTAGTATTCAAACCAACCATTTCTTCTCCAGTTTTATCAATGGCCAATTTGCTAAAATGGATTTCACTCTGGAAAGAAACAAATACAAAATCTCCTTTTAGTTTAAACCAGGAATGCATTAAACAAAAGTCATCCATGTTAGAAGACATGGTTTCCAATATCTCATCTTATTGTTTTTTGTGTTAGATTATACTAGACAACCCGTGACCCACTGCGTCATAATTTTAGAGATAATTCTTTAACTAATATTGGAATATTGGAATCTTCCTTTCTTCCTTCCCTCCCCTTTCTTCTTCCTTTTTTCCTTCTTTCATTCCTTCCTTCTCTCCTTTTCTTTCTTCCCTTCATTCCTCCAGCCCTATTCCTTCCTACCTTCCCTCTCTCCTTCTTCTGTTCCTTCCTTGTTCCCTTCTCTCCCTCCTCCTCCTTTTCCTTCAGTCCTTTCTTCCCTCTCCCTTCTTGGTCCTTCCTCTCTGCTGTTTCCCTTTCCTTTCCTTTCCTTTCCTTTCCTTTCCTTTCCTTTCCCTCCCTTTCCTTCCCCTCCCCTCCCCTCCCCCTCCCAGCATGTAGGAAGTGGCTGCTGCTTGAGGTGGGAGGGTGAGCAAGGGAGTGCATGTCATGGTGTGACCTCAGAGGGATCTGTGGAAGATGCTCCATTTCTCCACTGACTTTCTCCCTATAAGCCTTCCACAAGCAAAGGAAGGTGGCAAGGAACATCAACAATCATATCAATTCCTTCTGGGTTTCCCATCAAGTTTCTGAGAAGTTGTCAGGGAATGATGAAAATCAGGATCACGTGACCAGAGTTGACTGCAGCAGCACAGTAGCACCGAAATAGCAATATCAATAGCACTTAGACTTATATACCGCTTCACAGTGCTTTACAGCCCTCTCTAAGCAGTTTACAGAGTCAGAATATTACCCCCAACAATCTGGGTCCTCATTTTACTGGCCTCGGAAGGATGGAAGGCCGAGTCAACCTTGAACCGGTGAGAATCGAACTGCCGGCAGTCAGCAGAAGTAGCCTGCAGTACTGTATTCTAACTGTGCGCCACTGCAGCTCTGGCAATGGCAAAAAACATCTCCAAATTTAATTCCCTTGAGAACAATGGGGTCCCAGCATTCTGTAAGTTAGACCATTTGTTGACAAAGTTTTTCTCAATGTTGCAGTTTTTCACCCAATTGAAAGTTACAAACTATCAAACAAGAGTTTTATTAGTATATGGATTTGTTTTCATTCCAAATAGTTTAGTGGCATTTGTGGCATTTTCAGGGAAAACAGGATTAATGTGGATGATGAACAATTCTTTTAAGTATTACTGCAATGCCACAAAGCGTCTTCTCATGGGAAAAAAAATCACGTTACCTGAAGTTTCTTCTCCTGTGATTGTAAAGTATTGAACGCCTGTTTCTTTTCGTCCATTATCCTTATTAGTTCAGCAAGTTTGCCTTCTAAAATTTGCCTCTCGTCTGTGTTAAGTTCCCCCTTCAAACGTGACAGCCGTCTCTCCACTTGCTGTATGTAAAAATCCTATTCAAAGATTTCAAGCAAGAAAGAAATTAGCAGAAAGGCTAGAAAAATCTCTGATGATTAAACCTTCTAAAAAATATAATGAAGCACTCCTCAATAGGGAGGCTTCTAGCTGAGTAGGTAGTCCTCAGGTTAGGGCGGCCATTGAGACCAGAATTGCTGCTGCTAGGCAATGACATCACATTACCATGTTGCTAAGCATGGCAATTCTGTCAGGTTCGGTTGCCATCATTAAGCGAAGATTACGAAGGTCATTAAATGAGGACCGCATGTGCCTGCAACTTCCAACTTCCTGCAGGCCGGTCAGAAGTTGCAGTCACACGAAGTTTCACTTTATGAGCTGCACAATCCTCACTTAACGATGGCAACTCAGACTGCTGGAATTGCCATTCTAAGCAACCTGGTCACGTGACAGGCAGGGAACTAGGACTGTCATAAGTCTCGCTCATTTAGTGCTGTGACACGTTTGAACAGTTGATAAATGAGTGGTCGTAATCCAAGGACCACCAGTGATTTCAAAGTGGTGCACATGATTTATACATAAAATAATAGCAAGATTTGGATACATTCCTTCAAAAATAATTTGAAGCAGTCAAGGTAAATTTTTGAAAGAACAGAAAAGATGAATATATCCAATTCTTATTATTTGTTATGAGAATTATATGTGTAACTTCTCTGCAAGAGAAGTGATTACAAAAAGCTGGTTTATGGATTGCACAACCAAACGTAAAACAGATTGATTTCAAATTAAATAGAATTCCATTTCAAGCAAATTGTTTCCTTTCCTAGTTATAAATGGTACCACTGACACCAATTAAACATTATTTCAGGTAAATAGAATAATAAGTTTATTATTTCACAATTCAACATACAACCTTGCTCTAGGTTTATTTTACAGGCATTAATATAAAAGCTGCACAATTTTAGGATAATGGATAATTTTAGGATAATTTTATTTCTATACCGCCCCTGTCCCGAAGGACTCGGGGCGATGTACAGCCAGGTAAAAACACAATACAAATATCACAATTTAAATTTAAAAACTTATTAAAAGTATTACATTTAAGGCCAATTAACTAAAAAACCCAAAAATTTAAGAATTCCAAATTTAAAACTCAATTATGAAGCTAGCCCTGCCTGTCGGAAGAGCAGGGTCTTAAGAGCACAGCGGAAAACTCGGAGGTCAGAGATCTTGCGTATGTCCAGGGGCAGTTCATTCCAAAGGGCAGGGGCTCCCACAGAGAAGGCTTTCCTCCTGGGTGTCGTCAGCTGATATAATTTGGCCGACAGCACCCTGAGGAGTCCCTCTCTGTGGGAGCGAACTGGTCGGTGGGAGGCTATCGGTAGCAGAAGGCGGTCTCGTAGGTACCCAGGTCCTGAGCCATGGAGCGCTTTAAAGGTGGTAACCAACACCTTGAATCGCACCCGGAAGACCACTGGGAGCCAGTGCAGCTCACGCAGGAAAGGTGTTACATGGGTGCATGTAACACCTTTCCTAATAAATTCTGTGGAATTTATTCCACAGAGAATACATATAAATAAGGGACTGATTAAATAATCTCTCCTCCAGAATATCCTGCTGGTGCCATTTGCCACAGACAAAAGGTTTATAATTAGAGAATGAAAGGTCACTATCATGACCTTATCTAAACTTTTTTTTTATCCTGCTTCCTAATCTTTCCTGTATCCCTTTTGGCATGATCTCCTTGGATTCTATCAGTTATAAACCAGTTGGATTAATTAGGAAAACAAAAACCGAAATGCTTAATGGATTTTAAAGCTCTGTTAGGTTTTTTTTCCTTCACTAATGCATATTGTTTGTGATTTACTGCCATCTTGCTATAAGATTAAATGAAATTCATATATCTGCAGATATACATATAAACCTTACCTGGTTATACATGAGTTCTTGCTGGTTAAGGGCTTGTATATCCAGCCGCCGTAATCGGTTCTGAAGGTTTTTTTTCAGGCCACGACGTCCTTCAATTAAAGATGTGATGCCCTTTTCATTGTCCTTAAGTGTTTGCAACTCCTTTGTTTTCTTGAAATGTGCCTCTCTCAGCTGTAACGCCTGTGCCTCTTTCTCCTGATATTAGAATTACAATACATCAATGTGTATAAATATTTTATACATTTTTTTTTCTAAATTTGGGGTTGTAAAGATTAAGTTAGACATGAATCAAACAAAAGTTTTGCTTAGGCTATTTCAGTATCTTCACCAAATTCTACGTTCTTTTAGAGTATGGAGCTGTTCTGCTCTATTATCCCTGATTCACTTTCGTTGTTATTTTCCTTTCCCTTCTATCTATCTCAAATGAGCCATATCCCTTTAGCCTAACTCTTCCTACTTTCTGGTTCCTTCATTTTCTTGAAGGGCAACAATGCAGGCCAAACATCAAATCTACTTAATTTGCAAACCACATATGTCTTAAGAAAAGAAACACAGGCATATCTTTATAATTTTCAAACTGCATTTTTTTTCATATTAATAGGTGTGGCAAATAACATCTGTAATTAATTCTGATGAAAAGCTATGTTCCAGCTAAAACACTGTAGAAACAAGAATGCTTCACCTTTGTGAAACTGGAATTATTATGTTGCATTTTCTTGGGTTATCAATCGCCCATACCCAGAGGTTTGACTACATTATTTGCATATATATACTGCTCAAAAAAATAAAGGGAACACAAGCAGAAGACATCCGAGATCTGAATGAATGAAATAGCCTTATTAAATACTTTGTTCTTTACATACAGTAGTTTATACACTGCTCAAACAACTAAAGGGAACACAAAACTACTGTATGTACTATGTAACGAACAAAGTATTTAATAAGGCTATTTCATTCATTCAGATCTCGGATGTCTTCTGCTTGTGTTCCCTTTATTTTTTGAACAGTGTATATGAGTATATATACTATATATATATGCAAATACACACACACACACACATTATATGTTGAATTGACTTGCATCCATATAAATGGTTTTAGGAATTTCATTTTTAAAAGTTAAGAATCTGTACAGGTAGTCCTTGACTTACGATCACAATTGATCTCAGTGAGACATTTGTTAAGTGAATTTTGCCCCATTTTATGATCTTTCTTGCCACATTTGTTAAGTGAATCATTTTGGTTATTAATTTAGTAACAGGGTTCTTAAGTGAATCTGGCTTCCCCATTGATGTTGCTTGTCAGAAGGTCACAAAAGGGGATCACATGACCTCAAGAGACACTGCAACCATTGTAAATATGAACCAGTAGCCCAGCATCTTAATTTTGATCATGTGATCAAGGGGATGCTGCAATGGTCATAAGTGTGAAAAACAGTCATATTATTATTATTTTTTATTATTTGTCAGATTTATATGCCGCCCTTCTCCCGCAGGACTCGGGGCGGCTCACAACAATAAAACAACCCAACAATAAATAAGAGTTAAATAATATTAAAACCAATTTAAAATCCCCAATCCCCAAGTTAAAATCTACAACAGATCAGGGAAATTGGTGAAAAAGCCATGTCTTTAGGTCGGTGCGGAAGGTGCGGAGGTCGGGGGCCATCCGGAGCTCGGTG